>NW_006492031.1:1478458-1509735 GCF_000325575.1 Pteropus alecto | reverse complement strand
GAAGGAAGGAAGGAAGGAAGGAAGGAAGGAAGGAAGGAAGGAAGGAAAGAAAAGGGGAAGGAAAAAAATTAAAGAGTCATCCTCCCACTCACTTACCCTCCCTTTCGTTTCATTTTTGGAGGCGGCAGAGGAGCCAACTTCGCATAGGAGAGCTCAGCTTTCAGGCAAATGGGGAAAAACTGCTTTCAGGTACAGAATCAAAAGCTGTCTGCGAAGATGGAGGGGAAATATGCTTCAGATTCTGCCGAAATATTGTCAAAATGCTTCAAAGAGTCCGCGGCAGGAGTGGGGCGGGGGAGCTGTGTCTCCCCAGCTTGCACCCACCCTTTCCACTTTGAGTCTACCAAATGACAGCCTGGTGCTGGCTCCGGTGACTTGGCCTTGGCTGCAGCCAAGCAGCTGATGCACAGGAGGCCCTGTTTGCACGACTGGCGAAGTGCACGCGAAAGAAAAAAAAAAGAAGAACATGTTTATTTAAGGCAGCTCTGGGAAGATTTCTAATTCTCTAATTTTCAAAAAAATTTTAACTGAGTATTTTCAAAATTTGATCAGTCCCAGCCCCTTCCTCTACTCCCACCAAAATAGCTTTTTTTTTTTTTTTTTCTTTCTCGTCAAAGCATAAACTACAGAGTTACAGTCTCTAGATTTGGTGTATCGCTTCTGCCCCCGCCTCCCCCTCCCCGCCCAGTTCTCCGTCCTCTATTGAAACACCTCTCCCAGGCTAGCGCACTGAGAGCTCACATTTCCCCCCTTGCTCCGAATGGTGCGACAAGAGGCTGCAGCCCTGCTCCACTTCCAATGGGTGAGTTTAAAAACGCTATTCGTATTTTTACTCTCACAACCTCCATATCCTACCTCTTGGTCTTCTCCTTCTAAAAATCCGATCTCTATGATTTTGCATGTGGCATGCTTGTCCAGAGAGAAAGAGATTCCTTATATATTTTTTTATAGTCTAGTTGTGCTAGTTGTAAATTAAAGCTTTGAAGAGACACTTAATCCTTATTGTAGACCATGGTCTTAAAAACATGGGCATTTCTGAGCCTATTTATATTATTTTCTATTTTAGTAAGCAATTTTGCCCAAAGCTTCAAAGAGTTTTCTCTGGTATACTCGCGATTGTATGTCCAGGTATGTATATGCGCCCACAGATATTGCTTATATGTGTATGTATGTATTCCATTTAAGTGGAATCTAAATTTTGCAAACTAAGGGCGCTGGAAGAACGAGGGGTAAATATCCTGCCACCTGTTTGTTGCCTTCAGTCATGAAGCTCGAACAGAATTGCTTGTCATTCTTATTTTGCTTTGTTTTGTCTCAAGAAAGAACAATTTGTTGCGCTCCTCTCAATCCCTGAGACCCTAACTTGTGATGTTTACCGTTTAAATCCACGGGTTAGGCTCTTGGGAGCTGCGAGTAGTGCTTTAGCATCCTGGAAATTTGGTGGAACTTTTTTCTTTAAAGGAAAAACAAAAGAAAAGAAAGTTGGTCTGAAGTGATTGAGTGCATATCTGAGGTTTTCATTGTTAGATGAGATCAGGTGACCAGAAAGTGGCAGCTCTTGGGTTTCTGTTAAACTAGGCATATATTCTGTTATAATAGCGTGTTGGCTGCTATGTGTGTGCATGCATATTATTGATGCTTGAGGCTTATGGAACTCATCTACCATGGTCTGTTCCTTGAGAGCAACACGCAGTACTATCCGAGCGTAACAAGAACAGCTCAGTACCTGGTGCTTGACCTCAGAACGTTATCAGCAGAAGTCCCAGCATGCCTCATGCCTCCAACTTTTAAACTCAACGGTTAATCTTAAAATTATGCCTGATTAAAATAGGCATGTGGACTTACTATATATTCAGTGCGCATACATGTGTATCATATATGGTAGACAGCGAACACACAGACACAGATGCGGTCAACCGGTAGTTTTGGCTAAAAAATCAATAGGCTAAAAATTCTACTCTTGCTATGCTATATGAAGGATGGAGTTTATGGCATTAATAAAGACTAAATTTGTATTTCAATATCTTAAAAAATAAAATAAAATAAAATAAAAGGAAAGATATATCCTCTTTGCTTGGCATCTATTTTAAAATACTATACAAGATGAGTTTAAAAGTAAGAGGGATTGGAAATACATTATGTATACATATTATATACATATAGAAAAAGAAAGATATAACAACATACACACTATATTGTATCCTTTAGGAGTAATCTATGCCTATTATCCTTCATTTAAAAATTGGAAAAAAAAAACATTCATCAGTATTTAAATTTAATCCACCGTAGTTATTTATAACACCAAACTATATATTTAAAATTATCTTCTCTTAAGGTCACCGTTAGCATTGCATAGTTTGTAGTTTTCTGAAAATTTAACTTTTTGTGATAATAATTTCACTGATTTAGATCTGTCTCATAGTTGGAGAAAAGAAACATTAATTTGCCTTTCCTTTGTTGTGAAAAATTCCAATATACAATTTCGTTTAAATAATTTTAGTATTCTTGGGTCAACATTTGTCTTTTATTTTTGGAAAATACCTAAATTGGTCCCGACTTTAAATGCAAATGCTTTCTTCATTTAAAGACTTTATATTGGTTGTAATTTAGTTTTTTGCATGTAGTCTAAAGTTAAGGAGACTTATTTCCCTGTTTTTTTTAAGTGTCCATTGCAATTTTAGTCATTGATTCCAAATCATAGTCAAGAAACCATTTTGTATCAGAAAACTGAATTGAGCAGATGAACTGTGCAACAATTGCACTATACCTTTTGTTGAAACCTCTTGTATAGTTATAGTATTTAAATATTACTTTCCAGCCTTTGATAGTCTGAACGTACTTCAAAGAAAAGAATTATTTGCTTTTCTAGTCATCTTTTGATGTTTATAGACAGGATTAATGATTTTTCCCCATCTTAGCTGATGTGTATGCATAGGTATTTGAAAATTATGGAAAGGCATCTATTTAACTTATGGATATATATTATTTTATGATTTATATCAAATATTTGTAAAACATTTGGTACTTTTCGAGTCAAAAATATCTGCAGTTAATTTTTTGAAAATATTCATGGGTCAATAAAAACATGTTAGATATAATTCTTCTGTGATTTTAAGTTATAACAGGAGAGAAATTTAATACAAGTGGTACAGTTTGTATTCCAAAGCATTCTTCTGGGTTTTTACATGTTTTCAAGTAAATTTTTCATGTTCTGAGGTTGCTTTTGGATCACACAGGCATTTAGAAGTGCATAACAACACAAGATTTTATATTTCAGCAGGGAACTGCTTCAGTGTTAGGGTAGGTTTCTCAACACCCCTTCTTCACCAAGCCCATCAGTGAAGTTCAGTGAAATGAATAACATAATTGGTGGTTGGTTCAATCACTACCAGTCTAGACTAGCCCAGACGCATCAATTAGAGGGGGCTGTCTTTTAAAGGGAGAGTGCAACCGAAACAAGCAGGGCATTATTGATACTGATCTTTAAAAGTGCAAATCCAGCTTGGCAGATAAAAAAAAAAAAAATAAGGCGGGGAATTTGGAGGGGGGCTATTGCGGGAAGAAAAGAGAAAGAAGTGAACTGGAGCTTTTGGACACAGAAGGACAGGAAGCTGAGAGAAAAGGAGGGGATAATGAGTGAAATGCAATGCAGCACCTCCTTGGAACACACAGTTACAATTCAGTTCACAGGGCATACTGGTTCACAGTATTTTTAACTAGATTCCCCCACCCTCTTCTTTTTTTATTCCTTTTTTTTGCCTCTGTTTCCTAAGAAGTACCAGCTCAAAACCAATGCTATTGGAAATTTAACAGCTCTAGAAGCTCTAGAGAGAATAAAGCCAAGTTATACGAACCAGCCAAAACTCCTTTTGCAGCATTTTTCACCAAAAAAAAAACACAGAAGATGTTTATTTTTGAGACTCTAATCCTATTTTTAAAAAAACAACTGTACTAATGAAAAGTGCTCATTTTAAATCCAGCACCTGGGAACTAATTTTATGGGCAAGACACCTTTAGGGACACAGCTCATAGTTTTCTGTTGAATACAATAAAATTATGAAGAATGTAACAAAGGCTTTGGCAATTTGGTGGTGCTGGGGGCAGCTGATGGATAAGAGACAGATGATTTAGAAAGCATTAAGAACACATCAAGCCCCAGGGAAAGAAAATGTTTGATTGGTATTAATTAAAACACTGCTAATATATTCTAATAAAATCAAATTTAGCATTCTAAACTAATCCGCTTGGTATGTCAAAGGAAAAGAAAAGTATTATCTTATTTGCATCTCTGCGATCCAAATGCACTTGCTCATTCAGCAGAATTAATTTTTATCACCAGCCTGTTTAATCTCCTCACAGATTTACTCAAACTTATTCTTTCAAACTAAAAGGGATCAGGGTAGGGAATCCATAAAGGTATTAGAAAGACTAGTGACTGTATTTGGTTCTGGCTTTCTATTTTATGACGTTCTTTTCTCTTCATTTGCTGTAATGAGGTGTGGGGAAAATGGTGAGACTGCAGCAAGAATGATGAATGGTTAATTTTTCCTCTCTTTCTCTCTACCTACCAGGTTATTTAGGAATTTTAGTTGCCAGATTATAAGAGTGGCATTTATTTACGTGACTGATGTTGATCTGTTGATTAATATCTATTTTTTTCTAATTTCAGAATTTGTTTTATTACAAATGCCTAATGAAAAAAGGCTTTTAAGCAAGAAACAAATTGCCTTTTCTCAATTATTTTCAACTGTAGTCCTCCTAAGAGAAAGTGGGGAGGTGAATGTAAAATTTTATTCCCTAAGAACTGAGTCTTTTGTTTCATTTTTAAGTAAATATTTCCACAGAAAAATTCATATTTTTATGAAACTATGGGTTTTATGCTCTTTATTCTTAAACTGCCATGATGAATAAAATTGTTCTCAAATGACATCATAACAAAAACGTTTCTCCTCTCATTAGTCTCCCATGACTATGATATCATATGTAGATATGTACCTAACAACAACAAAAAAAAATGAATGGGTCAAATATATTGAGCACCACATTTGTATATTTCAAAAGTGTGTAATTCTGCACACTGCCAAGGAGATGTAAACTACTGACTCAACTACTGATGATACTGCCTTTTTGTTCCACTGCCTTTTTCAGTTTTTTAACGCAAAAGAGCAATCGCAGTTTGGTTTCACATGTATTGTTCTATAATCCAGGCAATAAATGCTAATTAGTAAAGCTCAAAGATGCGACCATTCGGAGTAATTATCATAATATACTTCTTCCTTGTTAAAGACATTCCTTGCTGATTAAAAAAAAATTAAATTGTCATTTTACCATTGCACTGCTGTGGAAATACACCGGAGAGATGTTCAAGGTGTAGTCATATCCCTTTGGCTGCATTCGAAGTCACCGCATGTGCCTCTTAGCTTATTCCAAATGGAATTGCAACTTAATTTCCAAAAAGGAATTCATGTAAATACATAAAGTTTTGCATGAGCACCAGGAATGCATGATTTTATTTTACAAACCCCGGGCTCCTTCCTGGCCCACCCTCTTTCTAAAACCACTTACTGAGCAGAACAAAGGAAACTGCTAACTATGGAGGCATCATTAAGTGTGAACAGCAACAGCATGATAAAGTATGTGATATGACAACATATTTCATTGCACAAAAGTGCAGATAATTAAATAATTCTATAGTAACCCTGACTAATTAGCAGAAAGATCTTTATGGAAGAATCAAGAAAATGGATCCAATCAACTTGAATAATGTGCTCCATTTTCCAGGATCACAAATATATATTTGGTTATTTGATGATTGGTTGATTCAAACCAAAAGATAAGAACAAAAGCCTATTCTTCAAAATGGAGCTTTGATCTGGTATCCTCTTTAGGGCAAATTAATCATATGTTTTATAAGAACGGAATTTAATGTAGAACTCTCTTCAATCAAAGATATAATCTGCCATTCACTTGCACATTTCTCTATTATCAGTTGATCTATAAAATCATCTAAAAAATTGTCAGCCCCTTAGCTTTTCATATCATTACCTCGGAATATATATGAAGTCCCTTCCACAGTTTATGATGAGGCTTGTGTTTAAGTTTGTTTCTTATTGCTTGAAGCAAATAAGCATACTACACACAGAAGGAACAATAAATTACCATGCGGAATATTATATTTGGCGGATCTCTCCCACCCCCCTCTTTATCTATCAAGGTAATAGTCCCAATGTTCATTGTTCATTTGTCCTTTAAGGGAGAGCTTCAGCTTTTTCTTGAGGATTGTAAGCACATTAGAGGAATAATTCCCTTTGGATACCATACAGAAGGAGCCACCTGCAAAATGTTGATGCTGTTATTGAAATCTCAAGTGGAATCAGCTTTCAAAAAATTAGATATTAGATACATCCGATATAATTTGCAATGTGTAATTATACTAATGTGCATATAGTTGTGTGTTGTTTTACATGTTGCCTACTTGAGATTTTTTTTCCTTTGGCGTTTCTCGTCATTTGAAATGGCTCCTGAGTAGAATGTTTTTAAAGTCAGCTTTAAATTTTTTTTCTTTTTAATTAATATAAGAATAAAAGAACTGTATGGTACGTGTTCTCATTCAAGAATGAATGTGTGTAACCTAGATGTTGGCAGTTAATGATCTCTAAAAGGGGTATCATTGTGGTTTGTAAAATATTTGTAAAATATCTGCTAATCTTTCCTGATTTAATCTTCACCCTAACTATGGATAACTTGAAGTAATGGATCAGATTTGGATAGTAAATATTATTCATAAGAAATTCATTTTCTTTATTAGAATAATAAGATAAAATACCAGGGAAATGGCCTTAGGCAGAGATAATATTTTTAAATTAATCATAGTAATCAAAGTCATAGCCATAATAAACAACTTCTATTTTTCCTCCATCTTGCATGACACATGATGAATAACTGACACTCTGCCTTAGATCACATGTGGAGTAACATCAGCTTCTCTTTTGGTGTCTAAATATGCTGTATCCTTGGACTGGAGACTCTCTTTCCAAGAAGCTGACCCTTGAAGAGCTAGCTATTAAGGGCAACACTGAGTTGATTGGTCAGCCTGGCAATTGGCACCTGCTATGTGCTCAATAGGTAAAGATTCACCTCGATGCAAATTCCAAGAATCATCACAATCAGATCACAGAGGGACCCTGAGCAAGGCAATGCAAAGGTCCTAATTTATGCTTATATATTCAGGAGACAAAAAGGATTCCAATGGAGGCTCATGTTGAGATGATACAAGATATTATTCATTCTCATTAAGTAGGCATAAGCCTCCCAAAAAGCTGATTTGTTAAACATTTGACTCGTAATAGACACTTCGAATGTGGTGGTTCATTTATTTATACTATTTATTTATCAAATTCATTTTAAAGACAGGGCCTATATTATAAAAGCGACATTTTGTGTGGGCTATATCTGTGATACACAAAGCAATACATTGGTTTACTTTTTATCTGCTCTTGTGTATAAGGACTTTATTATTAAGCTAACCAAAGGAGTCACCAAAAAGTTGTGTGAAACATCTTTCCTTAACACAATAGCATGTTCATTTATTTACAAATGAGTCTTACATACATGTAGTGAAAGCTTAGCATTCACCCTCCTCCTCTATGTTCATGAAATAATGAATTCTAAAATCTGTGAGATGTACATTTAATTACTCATCCAAGATCAGTTAATCAGTTAAAAATACCGATTAACAATATTTAACACTAGGTTATCTTACAGGTTTTAGGGGAGAAAATTTATTATGCCTGCCATGTAGAGAGCCAATGTCTTTAATGTATTCAAAGTGTTCAGGGCAGAAAGCAGTGATATGTGGTAGCATATCTGTTTTGGTGTACCTAACTCATTATGCATCTTCATTGTGCTAGCTTAATGAAGAGGCTGACAATAAAACGTTTAGTTAAATTAAAATCCACCTGCAAAGTATATTTCATTCATAACAACTTTTGTATGATAAAAGAAACATTAATACAGCTCAAATATCCTTATCTGTAAAATGAGTGGGTTGGATTAGTATTAGTTGGTCCCTAAATTCTTTTACAGCTCTAAGAATTTTTGAAGCTATTCTAAAATAGAGGTGCAAGAACAACTCCAGGACTCTTAAATCCAAAGTTTGTTTGTACCAACAGTTGCCCCTTAAAGTTATATTTGATTCTACCTCCAGGTACTGTATTTATGAACATATTTTTGGCTTGATGCTAAAATAGTAAGGACTGAAGTTCAATTTTAGTAAAGCAGTGACAGAAAAGAGGAACAGCTGAAGAATGAAAAAAGCTACACAGTGAGAGAAGGAAATTCTTGATCTGAGTTCTAAGCCCATTTCCTTCAATATTAACATAGAAGAAACACAGGCAATAACCTGCCTTTCTATTTTAAGGTCATACATATTCTTTAATCCTTAAGCCTTTATTTAATATCTTGCTGTATGGTTTGGTTTTTCCCATTGGGTTGATGCCTTTGACTTTCACGTTTCCCTTTCCACTTGATTTATTTGAATTATGCTAATATTCCCTTCAAAAGCCTACAGTAGTTACAGTAACACACCACACTTCCCAAATTAAATCTTAATATGTTCGAAAACTCCTGAAATTTGCCCTGCCCCATTTTCTAAAGCCACTCGAATATATAATCTCTTCTTGAATTAAGCAGAACTGCTTTCCCTGGCTCCCAGGTCTTTGAACATGCTCACACATGCTATCCCTTCGCTTCTTCTATATTTAAGAAATCTTTCTTTTCTTTCTTTCTTTCTCTCGTTTTTCCTTTATTTATCTCTTTTCTTTCTCCCTTTCTCAATTCCTCCCTTCCTTTTTTCCTCCCTTCCGTCCTTTTTTTTCCTCCCTCTCCCTCCCTTCCTTCCTTCCTTCCTTCCTTCCTTCCTTCCTTCCTTCCTTCCTTTTGTTCTTTCTTTCATTGAATACCATGTGTCATGCTCTGAGCAGATACTAGAAATACAAATACAAGGAATTGACATTAATTCCTAACAATTCTAGTGACTTCATTCACTCTTGCATTGTTAAGCAGTTATGTATCCACAATTATTTTATTTTGCATTTAGTCTTCAGATATTTGAAAGTGTCCTTAATGTTCTGTGTTCTTTTGTTGTTTTCCTATGTGTCCTATTTCAGCAAATTGCCTGTTGGATAAATCCGTCTTATGGAGCATTTTCTCCCAGAGTGGTTAGCATGGTGCCCTCACACACATTCAAGCAACGCTGTTGCTCCACTGATTCTTGAGCAAAGTGAACAATGAGAAAGGGCTACATTTTTCCGGTGATGCAGCATTTCAGTTGTAGTTAGAAATAGCGTGGCGTCAAAGCATCATTACATTTATTTATTTTTTATTAAAGAGTCAATGTGATAACTTTCTGTGACATGTTCTGTTATTTTTTTAGTTGTATTGATGTTCCTTTCAGCTGATTCTATAGCTACTCCCCCTCAGGAATGTCTCTCCAATGAAAGGCCAAAAACCGCAGAGAGTGCTGCACCAGTGGATGCTCAAGCCAGCTCTGAAGTTGAAACAAAGATCACCTGAAGATACTTCTCCTGCTCAGCAACACAGCCAAATGGTGCAGTTTCAGCCCATAGAATTCTCAGAACAAGAGGCAATTTTTTCAAGAAACTAAAAAACTTAATGACATCCAAATTTTTAATGAGCCAAGGACTTTCCCTTCCTCATTGTATTCCTGTTTGTATTTAAATTCAGTGTGACATTCATTTAAAAAAATTCTTCCTAGTATAAATATGCTTATTAATGTACCAATTTTTAAAATAGAAAATTGTACAAATGTGTTAATGTTCTGAGGAACAAAATTAATGCTATAAGTAGATTGATTTAACCACACACAGAGTTTGATCTTAAGAGTGACCTAAATACTGTAAAGTGTTCTTGAAATAATAAAGTAGTCAGAGGCAAACCAAAAGATAAAATAATGGCGGAAAGTCTTAATGCAGAGTAGTAATACCACATTATCCCACCTGATACCAACCAATGAACTGTTCTTTTTATTAAGCAAGCTAGATTCTGTGAGATGTGGTCAGTGCCTCTGAAGAGTTTAAGTCTAGTTAGACATAGGTACATAAACCTTTGAAAAAATAACTAACAAATTTGGTCAATAAATAAGACCAAAACTCAAACAAAACAAATGATATAAACATGGTAGTTGGGGGAGGTCACCATAAGCTGGGCAGAACTTGTCTGTTTAGGGAAAAAATTCCCCTAAGGAAGAAATTATAAATCTTATAATCTTATGAATCTTAAAGGATGTTAACGATTTAGATAAATTGCCATAAATGGAAAGGAAGGAGGAAATAGTGTTTTTTTAGATAGATGCAGTATTGTGTGAGCAAGACCATAGAAGAAGTAATCTACCTGGCGAGTTTAGGGAATTACAAATACACACATCAAGTTGACTTCACTCCAGACATTTAATGCCAATGTATATATACATATATGGTAAAGACTTTACACATATACTTCCCTTCTCCCATCCCAGATGCCACCTAGAATTATTGTATTTCCTTGCCATTAAAGCAAGTGACTGGTAATAATATGAAAACTTATAATTTTTCTGTTGACCTAATAACAATTGGTACTTATTGAATTCTCATTATATATTAAGCATTTTCTATATTAACTCACTTAAACTGCAAAATAAGTATAATTATTCCCATTTTATAAATAAAAAAACCTGAAGTTTAGTAAGATAAGGTAACTTGCCAAATTGCCATAAACAGGGTTCACATTCAGAATTGCAGTTGTAAAGCTCATGATCTAAAGCTGTAAGTCGCAATATTGCAATCAATGTCACATATTATCACTTCTTCTATTCATTTAATTATTCCCTCTAATTTTTCAGTTTTCTGGTTAAATTACACTTGAATGCTAGAATGTATTTTTGTGATAGAAAATTTAAAATATTGGGGAAGAGAGCTTATCAGAAATTTCGCGGTTTTTGTTTGTTTGTTTGTTTTTTGCCAAGCTGTTGAGATTCTCTACTTTGGTCTGCTCGAAATTGCAAATCCTTGAAAAGAAAAAAAAGAGGAGGTAGGGGAGATTAAAGGTCATCTATTGCAATGTTCTTTTCTACAAATAAAATAAATCCATAAAATTAGAGTGACTTACAGAAGAGCACTTACAGAAGTGTGGCAGAGCTAGGTACAGAAACCAGGCCGTCCAGTCTAATATCAGAGGCTCTTCAATTATTCCACCCTGCCTAAATGAAGTATGAACTTGAATTTGATCAATGAGAACATTTTATCTGATCTGGGAGCATTGTACCTAGTAGATTGCTTCAATTTTGCACCTCTTTGGCTTCCCATGTTAATGTGAAAAATAGCTAGCTATGAACCAACATCTTTAGATACAGAAATTGTCAGTGTTCCATCCTCAAAGAACACATAATGGTCCAAGTTATGTGTACAATGTCCTCAATGATATGCTTACGTTATTTGGATTTCTTAGTTCACCTGAACAAATCAAAACTTATAATGGGTATTTTATTAACCATTTTTGTGCACAGTATATATTTATAAGTGCTTCTGCATAAATATTTATATATGACTGTTTCAGTAGTCCTTATGTTCTTAAATAGATCAATGATTATTTGCTATTTTAATCCTCACTTATCCATGTAACTAACTCAAGAATACTTCAGTCTTAAAAAGCTAAAACTGAGGAAATCTTACTCTTCTTTACCAGCCCCTTTGCATTCAGTTGGTATTTAGTAATGATTAATAAAGTAGTTAGCTGGATAACACAGAGACTCAAAATGAAGTATGTCTTGAAGGAATTAAGCTGAGTCTGCTTAAGGACAAATATCTAGATGTTTGGAAGTATCTGAATATTTGTCTGTTGTAAATTTGGTATTGTCAGACTTAGACGTCCTCATGGCTCAGGTTATTCTCTTTTCAAAATGATTATTGGCTGTATCTCATACAGTTCTCATTAAATGAGTTTATAAATAAACAGGTTTTTTTAAAGAGTAGCTAAGCACAAAATGTGACTTTGTTGACATTTTATGAGATTTGTCATATGTCCTCTGAACCCTCAATAAAAGCAATATTGCATCAACTGTGAATTTGTGTTGATTCCTTGGAAGAATATACTATCATAATTTGTTTTCACTAGTGTATATCAAAGCTAGCTTCAGGATCCATGAGCAGCAAATAATCTAATATAATGGGAAATTTTTAATTTAGAGACTGTTTCTAAATGATCACATGTTGCCTTTTAATAAATATAACTATTATCTACCCAAGTCAGAAACCAAGGTGGGATCCTTGTCTTTTCTCTTTTCACCTGTCATGGGCAGTCAATCAGGTAAATTCTTTTGATTTTTTTCTTTTTTCTGTTTTCAAATATGTCTATTTCTCTCCACTTTATATGTGACTACAGTTAAGACAATCCTCATTTCTCATCTGGACTACTGCATCATGCCTCCAGTTTTCCCCTCCTCACTGCCAAGTGGCCACCAGGGAAATCTCTCTAAACCACAAATATGATTATATCATTCACAGGTTCAAACTTTTCATTGGCTTCCCATTACCCTTAAAATATCATTACACCTAAAGCCTTTCCTATACTGGATCCTGGCCCAATATCTCAAAATCAAGGACTTCTTTCCCACTGCTCTTCTACATTCTTTCCATGCATCGTCACCATTTCTTAATATTCTCTTTATCTTTGCATTTTCTAATACATCTAAACTTTCTGCTTAGTACTCTGTCCACTATCCCTTTAAGATTGCATCTCTTGTCCTTCAGTTCTCATTCCACAAGTCTTTTTCTCTTGGAAGTCTTCGCCTCAACCATCTTGCCATTACCCTTAAGACTAGCTTATCTCATAGGTGCTTTCACAGCATTCTGTGTTTACCTCATGTTAGCAGTTATCACCTAGCTTATGATAACTTATGCTACAGTCTTCTCCATTTGAATATGCAATTCTAGAGCTGCTTTGTCCAATAGGGCAGCCACTTGCCATATGTGGCTACTCCAATTTAAATTAATAATAGTAAATAAAATTAAAAATTCAATTTTTCAGGTACACTGGCCACATCTTAATCCAAGAGCCACATATGACTAGTGGCCACACTCCTAAACAGCACAAATAAAAAACAGTTCCATCATTGAGAAAATTTTATTAGACAATATTGTTCTAAAAGACAAGTCTAATGTTTTGTTTGTCATCTTCTATACATGCAGCCTTTCGTATTTGGAATTTGTCATCTGAACCACAGAGCAAAAAAATTATTTGAGTGACTGTTTTCTCAAATTTTTCAGGGATGATATATAACTATACTATACTATATGCATATATAACTAAACTATACTATATGCATAGAAAGTAAATTAATTCATTACATGTAAAGATGCCCAGGATATTAAGGTTTAATTTTAACATAAAGCCCTCACTGAGAAAGTCTACAATAGTCTATTGCAGAGCTTGGCACAATGTAAATACTTTATAAATACTGGCCGAATGAATGAATGAATGGCACACTCAGATACTTAGACATTTCATTTTATTTCTATCTATCTATCTATCTATCTATCTATCTATCTATCTATCTATCTATTTATTTATTTAATTTATTTTTCACCTAGATGTGTGGAGTCATGTAGGAAACATGTCTTTAGATTCCAAAGAGCCTGTTCTCTAGAGGATGTGATGATAGATTATCTCCTTACTTTCATCCCAAGGATAGTTGAATTGTATCACTGCCATAAGATTACCCATTATTTCACTTTCTTTTTTTATCTACACTGGCAAATAAAAATAGAGAACTGAGCTCCTATTGAGTGAATAAGATCAAAGTGAAAATAATCAAAGCAAATACTGGACTTAAAGCAAATACTGGACTTGATAAGCCCTATTTCTTTTAGGAATTGGCCAGAGTTCACTAAAAATGTTTATTATTTCCTGAGTACCTTCTATGTATGTACCAGATACTTTTGTAAGTTCTGGGGATATAGGAGGGAACAAGATGGACACAATTTTTGTGCTCATAGTGAAACAACGTTAATATCTTCCTGCTTATACCCAAAGCAGGAGCTGTCAACCTTAGCTGCACATTGTAACTACTTGAGGAATTTAAAAAATGCTGATACTCGAGTCCTTCCTCAAAAGACTCTGATATAATTGAGTCGGGTGTGTTCTGGAAATTCTGATTTATTTAAAGCCCTCCCATCCCCCGCCAGGTGATTATAATGCTTAGCCAAAGCTGAGAACTATTCATCTATAGGGACGAGTGAGCTCTTAGAGTGAGCTCAGAGATCAAGAGTTCAAAAGTTATTGTGTTGATATTGTATTGAATCGAAAGTATTGATAATTGATCGCTTATTAGAACCAAAAAGAAACTTTAAAATTATCTGCTTATCCTATCTTCATTTTACTTTTTATTTTTCAGAATACAAGCAAATACTTAAGTGTCACTGAGCTGTCCAGGTCAAACAGTGAGTTAATCAGGACTGAGATAAAACTCAGTCTCCGGTTTCTGACTCTAACCCAGAACTTTTATTGCTATCCCGAGCTTTCTCAAGGAAATGGAAAATATAATTGCCCTCAAACCAAGAGACAACATCTACTGTGGTTATACTTTTATTAAAACAAGAATTGAATTTGGATCAATTTGAACCCTATGTACTCAAATTTCTCTGATAAATGTGGATTATAGATTCATTTTATTAGAGTGCAACATTTTTTTTGAAAATGTACAACATTGTGTGTGTGTGTGTGTGTGCGCGCGTAAAGAAAGAGTTCAGTTCCTCACGAGCTCTAACCACGTTCTTACAAATTCAAAAATCAATATACACATGTTAAACTTCACACGTAACTAAGGACATTTTGCCTTTAAACTTGAACTACTCAATAGCAGAAATGGTAGTGGGAAGAAAAAATAAGAGTACATTGTGCTCCAATATTTATTCTTTGTTCTCACCCAATTTATTACATGGTATTCCATTCAGATTAACATCTCATAGTACAGGTAAAAATTTCCAGTCTGTCCTCATAAGAAAAGCTGGCTTTGAAAAATAGCTACCATAAAAAATAGTTGCTCTCTTAACTACTACCACCTCACATTTTTAGATTCCACTCATAGATCAAGAGAATCCAGGAACCAGGAACCATTTAGTCCACTCTTCATCCATATAAGACCACATAGTGAACATGTACATTTCTATTTTTTTTTTTAAGGCATCAAAATAAAACTAATGTTCACACACTTCCTTCAAAATGCATTTCAGTGTTTGAGAACTTATACAGTCAGGAAATTCTGTTTTTTTCTATCCCAAATCGTTCATGCTGTCATTTAATCCCATTTTCTCTTGTTCTTTGTGGAGAGAAAGAACAGCTGGTCTCCATTCTCTCTAAACTCAATCCTTTCAACTCCTTAGAGACACCTACCTTCCAACCTTCTCTTCTCTGGAATAAATAATAACAGTGCCCATCAGGAAAATGTCTCTTTTGGGTTGTGCATATTCACTGTCATGTTACATATATCCATGCTCTTCAAATAACGTTCATAACTAAAATAAGACCAAGAGCAAAAACAAGCAAATGTGCCATTATTTTCATGAATAAAGTTATAGATCCAATAATAGGTGCTGAATACATAATTGTGAATGATAATCTTTCAATAATCATGTGCCAACATTATCATAATTTTTTTTTAAAAAGTATTGGAAATCTGTTGCTTTTAGAGAGGTGAATTAAAAATTCAATGATTAGGTTTCAATTTCCTTCATTTAAGTTCTCCCTGTATCCTGCCATGGAATATTCTATTCAACATTCCACAGCAGGAGCCAGCATTGCTTTGACAAAAATAGATACTGTATTGGAGCATTCAGTCAATGGAGTAATCCAATTGTCTGAACATTCTTTCCTGCTTTGTCATTTACATTTTAATAAATCCCCAAGTATGTCAAGCTGTATCAAATTGTGCCAAGTATAGTTAATAACATGCAGTTACCAGATGCAGTAAGGAAATCATAAATGTAAGTCCTGTTATACATCAGCATTTGGTTTGTGTATATTTTTAGGTTCCTACATTTTAAATGTGAATACTCAAAACTAAAATGTGAATATTTAGCAAAATCCTGCCATTATCAACATTCTGTTGGGTTATTTAGTTTTCATCAAGGAAGCTGTGGGAGGTGGTGCTCTCTAATTAATTGATCTAGGCATGCTGGCATCTGTTAACCCCAAGGATGACACTATATAGCTAGCAAAATGTAGAATGTTAAATTATCATATTATGCCCATTTCTCTGCCAGTTTACTGTCTTTTCACTCAGGAGGCTCAGCTAATCACATTTTAAAATCATCTGACATTCCGTGATACCAGGATTTCAGGCAAACCAGTCCTGAAAAAGATTGCATGTGTATATATGACTTTGTGTGTAATTATTATTACTAATCTCTATGCATAACTTACTCCATGCATGTATTGGCTACCAACTGTTTCAACACATTGAGAGGTTTGTTATCCTGGTTTGACAAAACCCACTGAATTTTTACAATGTGGTAGAGCTATAATGATGATGACATGAATCTTGGCATGATGAAGCTCACTAAGGGGCAAGTATGTGCATAGGGAGGAGAGTTCTTTAAGGATAGGCTATTCATATTAATCTACTAGTAAAAATCACGTGGGACATGAGGCTTAAATTTAGCTCTGATTATATAGTTTGTATTCAATTAGCTAAGTCACTTAAGTTAGCCCATCAGAAAACACATTTTAGGCTTCTCTTCTCAACCCTCTGATTATTACTCCTTGGATTATTAATTGTTAAAGGACCCCAGTTATTTCCTAACATCAGGTAAATCTAATTAGTGTTAAACTTATAATAAACTCAAGGATTAAAAAGAACCTTTTGTTTTTTGCTGATGCTCAGAGCAGTTTAAATACTTCCCACAGGGTCTGTGAATAAGCACGTCACTATTACTGCATGGGGTCAAGTATTGTGTTGAGGAGAGTGATTATCATAGCATACAGTAGTGGAATGGAGAAAACAAAAATTCGGTGCAATTGTAAAGCATAAGTGAGGTCATCAGCATTTCGTATTTCCAGAGTTCTCTCTTATTCTGCCCACAGTGTGATAACTGGTAGATTTAGTGGAAAAATATAACCTAGCCAACAGTAGAATGATCATAATATCTGGAGAAGAAATCTTTACAACTCTCCCATTCACTTAGAATATGATCAAACACTTGCTCTCATAAAGTACTACCATGATTATAGAATAATGGGCTATGGCTTTGGATGGTGCTCAGTGAACTCGAAGTAATCAACTAATGATCTCAGTCAACATTAGGGAGAATTTTAGGAAATACATCATTTAGTGAAGGTCGAGAGGTACAACTGAGAGTTTTATTTTTATGAATCAAAGATCTCATGTTCTAGATATAACTTTATCAGTAACTATTTTCTTTAAAATTTCTGAGTTCAGTTAGCTCTTCTGAGAAACATGGTAATTGACTTGTTCATATATTATAAATACAGTGAAAATGAATATGATAAAATGTTTTAAAACCTCTCTCACTGCCTGTAATATCTTCTCCTTGTCTTTAACTTTTGACATTTTAAATACAACATGTCTTAGTATGGGTCTCCTTGAGTTCATCTTAGTTGGAACTCTCTGGGCTTCCTGGATCTGGATGTCTGTTTTATGCCCCAGGTTAGGAAAATTTTCAGCCATTATTTCTTTAAAATTAAAGATTTATGCCCCTTTCTCTCTCTTTCTCCTTCTAGGCCCCCTATAATGTGAATGTTTGTCTTTTTGATGTGGTCCCACATGCTCCTTATGCTAACATCACTTTTTTCTTAATTCTTTTTTTTTCTCTTAACTGCTTTGATTGGCTGAGTTTCATTGCCTCATCTTTTAGCTGACTGATCCTTTCTTCTGCTTTATCAAGTTTGTTATTGAATGGACCCCTCTAATCTGTTTTTAACTCCATATATTGTAGTTTTTAGTTCTATGACTTCTATTTTGTACTTATTTTTTCCATCTCTTTGCTGAAGTTCTTACTATGTTCATCTATTCTTCCTCCAATTTCATGAGCACCTTTATGAACATTACCTTGAACTCTATCAGGTAAAGTGCTTATCTCTGTTTCTTTAAGTTGTTTTCTTTTTCTAAGGTTTTATCTTATTATTTTATAGCAAACATATTCCTTTATTTCTTCATCTTGTTTAATTCTCTGTATTAGTTTTTATACAATAGATGAAACAGCCATGTATCCTAGTCTTGCAGTAGTGACCTGATATAGGAGGTGAAGCTTACTGTTCAACCATGCCCCAGATGTTTGTTGTCTCTCAAATATTTGTGCTTGTCTAAGCAGCTTATTATATTTTTAATAGCTCCCATTAGTTTAGAATATGTCAAGAGCTTTCAGCATCCCTAAAGATGCACCTAGATTTAGGCTGTTTGAAAGCCAGATCCCCAGGCAACAGCTTTTAAAAGTATACACATATATATAGTCCTATGGGACAGCAAGTGTTAACCTACTGGCAAGGTGATCTGGCAAAATCTCTGGGTGACAGTTGCAAAAATTAGGTCTCCTTGAAATAGAAGAATTAGGATAATGGGAGTTGGAAATAATTTTATTTATAGTATATAAGAATATTAATATGTCTGTATATTGTTGCACTTACCTATCCCACATAATAAAGTAAAAGTAAATGTTATTTAAAAAAAAAAGATTACTTACTATAGTAACAATTCTCTATAAGAGGAAGGGAGTTACATAAGGTGAGTATGGTCTGGTGCCTATACAGAGGTTTAGCTACCAAAATGCCTAAAAATACTCAAGGTATTTCAACTCAATTCATATTATTAAAAAAGACTGAAATTCATGACAAATTCAGTTCCACAATCTTACCCTAGAGAACAGAATTCTTAGCAAGGCTCCAGTGTGCTATGCTTTGGATGATAATGTTATCCAGAAATATTGAAAGTCCTCTTTTCATTATTTTTCTTACTCTTTCTTTTCTCAGATGTGGCAGTCTTTTTCTGTACTCCATTTTCTTTTGCTTGTTTCTTCCTTCCTTCCTTCCTTCTTTCCTTCCTTCCTTCCTTCCTTCCTTCCTTCCTTCCTTCCTTCCTTCCTTCCTTCCTTTCTTTCTTTCTTTTTCTTTTTTTCTCTTTTCTTTTCTTTTCTTTTCTTTTCTTTTCTTTCTTTTTTTCTTTCTTTCTTTCTTTCTTTCTTTCTTTCTTTCTTTCTTTCTTTCTTTCTTTCTTTCTTTCTTTCTTTCTTTCTTTCTTTCTCTTTCTTTCCTTTCTTTCTTTCTTCTGTCCTTTCTTCTTTCCTCCCTTTTTCATTCCTCTCTTCACCTCTCCTTTTTCCCTTCTCTTTTCTTCTTCCTTTCTTTCTTTCTTTCTTGGTTTTGTTGTTGTTGTTGTTGTTGGCATATCTTCCCTCTCTCTCTCTCTCTCTCTCGTTCAGGTTCCATTTCAATCTCTCTCTCTCTCTCTCTCTCCTCCCCTCCCTCCCTCCATCCCTCCCTTCCCCCTTTCAATTTTCTGAAAAGTTATGGCTTTTTTCACCAACTATGAACATTTAAGAGACATTGCTACTTGAGTTTGATGTGTAAATGTGGCTTTATTTCTCATGCTATTACTAATTAATATCATTATATTAAAGACGTCATCTTTGAATAAACCTATGTTAAAATAAAATAACCTATACATTCCTTCTTTTCTGTTCCAAGGGCTAGCAGCACTCACTTTTATTATTTCCCTTATGACCATCGCTTCTATTCTCTAAGTAATTCTTAAACTGGAATGCTCATCAGAAGCATCTTGGAAAGGTGTTAAACCACATATTTCTGGGTTTTATCCCCAGAATTTCTGCTTCAGTAGATTGGGGCAGACACCTAGGTTCTGCATTTCAATCAAATTCCCAAGTGTTGCTGCTACTATTGGTCCTAGTACCACATTTTGAGAACTGCTCTACTTCCAAACCATTATTTTATTCTCATTCAGCCATTTTCTCAATAAGACAAATATTATCAGTTCCTTTAATTTTCTTTAGTAACATCTATTTTTAGAGCTTTAAATCATCAGGGTGGTTCTCTTTAAACTATTTCTAAATCTATCTTCTGCTGAATGGTTAGAACGGGATACAAGACTGTGACTAATTCTGACATAATAAAAATAACAACCCCTTTTATTTCTATAAGTATTTCTTCCAAAGGGTTAGAGCAGAACTTTTTACCTATTATCCTTTTCATCTGCCTAATATCCATGTGATATTATCTCATTTTGGTACAGGAGACATTTGAGGAAAGAGATATTAAACAGTTACGAGACTTACAGGACAAGATATGCAGGACTCAGGTTTCCTGACTCCCAGTTCAATGATTTATTTGACATTTTGGAAGATTTTTTAAATTTCTAAACTCCAAAATCCAGTTCAGCTCTTTGAATCCAAGTGAACTGCTTTGATCTAAAATAAATATCCAAAAAATTAGAAAATTGAGTAAAAATTGTCATTGGCTATTTAGAGACAAACTAAACCTAATTTAAAGAATTACACTCAAACATTATGAAATTTTGAAACTCATTTACCTAGAACTTTTATTTTTATGATCACAAATAATGGCTTTTGACTATGATCTCAATTTTGTCTTTTAGTTCATATTAATTTTGGTACAATTTGTCCCTCAGTTTTTCCTGCTGTAGTAAAATAGCCTCCTACCTGGTTCTACAAATTGGTTACGACATTGTTTTATTTTCACAATCTTGTATTAACAAGGTAGTTAGAAATCTCTATATGTGTAAGTT
The DNA here is from genome assembly GCF_000325575.1 of Pteropus alecto. Taxonomy (NCBI): domain Eukaryota; kingdom Metazoa; phylum Chordata; class Mammalia; order Chiroptera; family Pteropodidae; genus Pteropus; species Pteropus alecto. The sequence continues at coordinate 1,488,911 of NW_006492031.1, read as the reverse complement.
ACCTGGTTTTATGTACTTACATGTTTCCAAAAAACAAAAGTGAGAGAGATTAGAGAGAAAGCAGCTTCTCAACATACCAATTTTTAAATTTATATTATCTCTAAGCTCTTTAGTTCCTTAAGCCCCATGGTCATCTCTCTGCCTTTTTTTTTTTTCCTGTCCTGTCTTCCTACTATGATAAAGAAAATGAAGAGTCTGATAGCTTATAAAACAATAAAGCTGGATTAAATGGGATTTTAAGGGTCTTATTTTTTGCCCCTATGCCAATGTTGCAAAAGTAAAAGGCTCCAACTTTTGACCTACACACAAATTGCCGTCAGCAAGGTATTAGAAGGAATTTCATTTATTACCATTAAGGAAATAAATAATACCAATGGCCAGAGCGTCTTTCATCCACATTAGACTAATTAAATCACTTCAAATCATTAAACTACTTTATATCTAGTATATAAATATGCCTTGTAAATAGTCACTAACCTGCTTTCCCAGAGCAGTATGTTTTATGCTAAACTAGCAGTTTTAAAAAATTATAGAATAAACTAGCAAAATATTTTAATGGATTGTTATATATTTCGTACTTAATTCATTCAATAAACGTCAATTGAGGACTCGCTGCATCCTGGGAATACAAAGATGAATCCTGGTCCTCAAAAGTGTTCACCTAGTTAAGGGTAGATAGATATGTGAAGAAATGATTGCCCTTCTTTGGCTCTAAACTACATTCGATCCCAGGAAAATTAATGGTGTAAGTTTCTGTCTGAGTTTTGCATGGGTAAAAAAGATGAAGAGACTGGTGAAAATTTCTAGAGGAAAGTAAAAGATGAGAATTTGCATAAAGGTCCATGTCTAAAATCTTCTAATGACCTTCTCTAGTAAATATGGGTTTTATGTTAAGAAAAACATAATGAGAAAGGTGGGCCTGTGCAGGAATGGTGAACATTGTATTCCAAAGTTAAATAGAAATAGCTTTTAGATTATCTAGAATGTTGTGATTCCATTCTATGTGTTCTTATGCATTATTAAGTTAAGAACATTAAAAACACTTGCAGGGGAATCACTAGCAGTGGAGAAATATGTTCATTCTTCAAATCATGTCTCTATCCCCAAGACAGTACATTTACTTAGGTAATAATATATTCTTTCCTTTATATATGAAGATGATTTGACTGACCCACAATTCGTTGAATACATATGCCAAAGATGTACATAGATGCATCCACTCTTTTTAAAACAATTATCACAGTTTCTTTAAATAGTGGCAATTGCTACTTGGACCTAGACTGGACGATTTGAGATCCTAGTAATGGTGAGGACCAACAAGTGTTTGTGGAGTAGAAACTAACTGCTTTATCTAGAAATTGAAATTACCACCTCATGAATACCAAGTCCAAAACAGCTGATTGTCTGGCCATACAATGAGAAGACTATCTTCTTGGTTTTAAGTTTTTCAGTATCTTCTTTTAAAAAGTAAAACCCCAACACAACACATTAATTGAGATTAAATGCTGATATTGAGATTATCCAAGGTTGGTAACAGAGACCTTCTTCAGAACTTTAAAGAGAAGAGGTTCTAATGTCTGTGGAGGTCAAGACTATTACATGTGCAGGCAGAGCACTTCAGAAAGGGAATAATAACCCTCTTAGAGCTAATTCCCAGAAAAATTTTATAAGTGTCTTTTGAATTCTAAAAGAAAGTCACACACGAGAAAGTCACCTTTATCGAAAGTCACACATTTTTAAAAATATATTTTTAAAAATTCTCAATTAAAGTTGGCACTTAATATTATATTAGTTTCAGGTATACACATAGTGATTAGACTTTTATATAACTTGTGATCATCCTAATAATATAGAACTCATATGACACTATGCATAATATTATTGCTTATAATATTATTGCTTATATTCCTTATGCTATACTTTACATTCATAATATTATTGCTTATATTCCTTATGCTATACTTTACATTCCCATAAATATTTTGTAAGTACTAATTTGTACTTCTTAACCCCTTCCCCTTTTGTAATATAGAACCCAATTTGTAACTCTTAATCCTGTCCCCCTTTTCACCCCCAAATCTTCTCCCATCTGTCAACCATCAAAATGTTCTCTATATCTCTGAATTTGTTTCTGTTTTATTGTTTATTTTCTTCTTTATATTCCACATGTAAGTGAAATCATATGGCATTTGTCTTTCTCTGTCTAACTTACCCTACTCAGCACAATAACCTCTAGGTCCATTCATGTTGTTGCTGATTACAAGATTTCATTCTTTTTTAATTTATGGCCGAGTAATATTTTATTGCATATATTTACCACCTCTATTGGTATACACCCAGGTTGCCTACATATCTTGGCTATTGTAATAATACTGCAATGAACATATGGATTCATATGTCCTTTTGAAGTTGTGTTTTGGATTTCTTCAGATAAATACACAGTAGTGGAATTACTGGGTCCTTCCTTATCTCTAGGGATAGCCTTTCTTTTGAAGTCTATTTTGTCTGATATAAGTATTGCTACCACAGATGCTTATTCTTTATTTTTTTTTTTAGTTTCCATTTTCGTGAAATATCTTTTTAATCTCTTTGTTTTTAGTCTGTGTTTGTTTTTCAGCAGACTCGCTAGTCTATTATAGGCAACATATGTAAGGGTCTTGTTTTCTTATCCACTCAGCCAATCTATTTTTTAATTAAAGCGTTTAATTCATTTACATGTAAAGTAATTATTGATAGATATGTGGTTATTGCCATTTATTATTCATATTTTTTGTATATTTTTTTCTTATTTTCCTCTTTCTTAAAGAAAAATCTTTAACATTTCTTGTAATACTGGTTTATGGTGATAAACTCCCTTAGCTTTTCTTGTCTGGGAAGCTCTTTATCTGCCCTGCGATTCTAAATGTTAGCTTTACTGTGTAGAATAATCTAGGTTGTTGGTCCTCGCTTTTCATCACTTTAAATATTTTCTGCCAATTTCTGTTGAGAAATCAGCTGACATTCTTATGGGAGCTTCCTTATAGGTAACTAATTGCTTTTCTCTTGTTGCTTTTAAGATTCTCTGTTTGTCTTTAACCTTTGGCATTTCAATTATGATGTGTCTTGGTATGGGCCTCTTTGGATCCATCTTGTTTGGGACTCTCTGCACTTCCTGAGCTAGTATGTCTATTTCCTTCACCAGGTTGAGAAGTTTTCCATCCTTATTTCTTGAAATAGGTTTTCAATTCCTTGTGCTCTCTCTTCTTCTTCTGGTACCACTGTGATGCGAATGTTGGTATGCTTGACGTTGTCCAGAGGCCGCTTAAACTATCTTCATTTTTTTTAGGTCCTTTTTTCTTGTTGCTGGTCTAAAGGGGTGTTTTCTCCTACCTTATATTCCAAATTGCTGATCAGAACTTCTGCTTCATCTAATCCACTGTTGATTTTCACTAAGGTATTCTTCATTTCAATTATTGTATTCTTTATTTCTGACTGGTTCTGTTTTATGTTTTCTGTCTCCTTTATTGTGTTTCTTATCTCTTTGTTAAAGTTCTCACTGAGTTAACTTACTCTTCCCCTAAGTTCTTTGAGCATCCTTATAACCACTTTTTTTGAACTCTGTATGCTTGTTTCCATTTTTTTTAGTTCTTTTTCTGGAACTTTGTTCTGTTCTTTCTTTTGGGACATGTTTTTTTGTCTCCCAATTTTGGCTGCCTCCCTGTGTCTTTTTCTATGTATTAAGTAGTGCTACTATGTCTCTTGGTGTTCGTAGAGGGGCCTTATGTAGTCAGTGTCCTGTGGGGCCCAGTGGCACAGTCTTTCCTGGTCACGTTAGCTGGGTGTTCCAGGTGTGTCCCTTGTATGGTTTGTGTGTGCTCTCCTGTTGTAATTGAGTCTTGGTTGTTTTCTGCATGTCAGTGGGAAGGATTGACCCCCTGGTTGATTGGTCTGGCTGTAAGTAGAATGATGAGGACTGGCTATAAGTAGAATGAAAGAGCTGTTGTGCATGGGCTGCCTCTATGGACCAGATTTACTTTAGCAGGGCTCTAGTACCTACCCAGTCTGCCCTTTGAGTGTGTCATCATTGGATGTGGCCTCAAGTGGTGCTCTGCATAGCTGTGAAGCCAGCCACTTGGAGTGCTAGCCCTAGGGGATCCTGGGAGGAGCCCTGCCACAGGCCAAGTTCAGCCACAGCCTGTCCCATGCCCAGGGTCACCTGGCATGAGCCACCAACCAATTTATATATGGTCATCACCCATACTGGACTTGGAGGTGTCTCGAAAAGCCAAGCCATGAACTGAAGCCGGCTGCTGCTAGTGCTGGGGTTGGAGCTGCTCAGCAAGAGGCATGGGGCACATCAAGGCCAGGTGTTGCTTGTTTGTGGTTTATGAACCTTTAATAGATTTTTAGGAAAGTCTGCAGCATGAGCCAATACTGGCTATTTATATGGAAAAGCCACTGGAATTAGACTAGGTAGGCCCACAATATGGGTAAGGAAGGGTCTCATGGAATCAACAGGGCAGGGCAGGTGGGGTAGGGGGAGCTTGAAAAAGAAACAGTGAATTCTGACAGAACTTCTGTCTAGGAGAAAGCTGCCCCTCCAGCCCTCACCCTAAAGCCAGTCAACTAAGTTTCTCCTAGTATGTTTCTGGCCCCTTTCAAGCTGCTGCCCTAATGGTGGAGCTCAGAGTGAGTGAGTCCATCAGTGGTATTCTGAACATGGGTCCTTTAAGAGGAACACCTGGGACTCCAGCCATCCTCCATCTCAGCTGTAATCTCCAATGGTTTTCACAGCCAGGAGTAATGGGTACTTCTCTTCTTAGCACTGGAACATTGGAATAGGGAACCTGGTATGGTGCTGGGACCCCTTGCTCCTTCAGAGCACCTCCATAGCCTAGATGTCTCTCCCAATCCTTAATCACCACATGGTGTGGGAGCAACTTGTTCCATGTCTCTGTTCCTCTTACCAGTCTCAAGGTGGCTTCTTCTGTATTTTGTTGGTTGTAGGATTTCTGTTTAGCTAGATTTCAGATGATTCTCAATAATAATTGTTCTATAGTTTAGTTATAATTTTGATGTGATCATGAGAGGAGGCAAGCACAGCATTTATCTCTCCACCATCTTAACCAGAAATCTGAACTCATACGTTTTTGCCTTTTTAAATATAGCTTCTTTCCATTTTTCAACCCTATACATTATCTTGCATTCTCCAAGATTTTTCTCAGTGATTATAGTTTTATTATTAGCTGAGAACCATGAGAAAGTAATTCACGTTTCAACTTTTTTTTGTTTATAAAGTTCTGTTTTCCAGAACTTTCAAAATTTTGTTATCAAGCTTGAAAGAATGGCATTTATTGGGTGTGTGACTAGTTGGGATCAAGACATTTCTGTGTTCTAAATGGCTGATTTGCTTATGGTCTAATATCCAGTCAGTAATGCTCATTCACAAAAACATGGCATGAATTATTTATGTTTGCAGTGAGGATGCCTTGCATGCTTTTTTTGTATGTAGTTTATAAAGTTTTTCTTCATCCGGCTCAATACCTGACCATGTGAAGGTACACGAATATTAAAGATCAAATGATATGTGCATTTTTAAAAAATTTTTGTTGTATAACTGATGCAAGTCACTCTTCTGTGAATAAAGTGTTTGCATTTACGGTGGCTTTGTGTTAGGCCAAGAGTTATTTATTTGTAGCCAACAAAGGCTCTTGTGCAGTTGTAACCCTGGTAGAACCTCCCTTGTGCAGTTGAACAGACTTTTCTCCAGCGTTATTTTACTCAGTAGTGCCTGTTCCCAGCCCTTAGCTCTGTCACATAGCTCCTCCCTTTAGGGCCTTAGGCTCAGCACTCTGTACCTATTAGACAATAACTGATAGGTTAATGTTTCTTTAGGGTATTATTTAATAAGGTGGATTCTTCCCATGGGTATTTGTGCTTTAATAAAGGTATCTTGAATACTGAAAAGACTTAACATTCCAGAGAATAATTCTCTCATGATCAGTTTTTCCACAAGCAGACTTGTGGAGTAAAGGGGGTACCCAGGTTAAATAATTTTTATTCATGTTTCTCACCATAACTTGCCTGGAAAAAAGTAGCAAGCTGAGGAAGTTTATTATTATTTTTTTTATACCCACAACTTTAACTTTCTACACTCTTTGCTCTCAGTAATCTGAATACTCAGTTTCTTCCACCTGCCTTCAAATCTAATACCACTGAAGTTTAAATGGCAATGTCCCAGAAAACAGGTTTTTTTCTCTCCCATTAAGCATTTCAATCATTGCTGTGTCAGCAAAGCTAGAATAGTTCACTCATCCCCACACAGGAGGGCATAGAAAATATGTTCATTTTTGGAATGTACATCATTCTCAGATACATCATTCTGTGTCTAAAAATGCTCACTGTGGATAATGAATAGTTACTACAGTGCCTTAGAATTCTCGATGCACTTTCACCCTTTGCCCTTTTAGTTCTTGAGAATTTCAACCACTGGCATGGACCTTAGAGGTTATCTGTACAACTAACTCTTCCTGCCTTCTCCCACTTTTCCAAAAGTAATTTTTAGCCACCTCATTTATTTTCATGAACTCAACTGGAACTATGTTTACAAATAGATATCCAAACAGAACCAGAAGCACAGAAAGACTGAGTTCAACCCTTTACCTTTAATTTCATTTAACCCTTACTCTTCTTTGCTTCTTATCACCCCATACATCCGAAACAGTGATAACATTACATTGATACAGTTTCTAGAAATAGTCATGCATATTCTCATGAAAAGCCAAGTTAGGATTTCCTTCAATTAAATTCTTTCCTTAAATTCTTTAAATGCAAAAAGTTTAATGGAAAACAAACAAAAAACAATTTATACATTAAAGGTTTATAATATTTATTTGAGGCATCATGGATGGAGATTGATGGTATACTAATCATTTCCTTCTTTTTTCATTGTGTTTTTTTTTTTTTTACTTATTCAGGTTCATTATTTATTTGTTGAGCTATTTCTTTTCCCCTTGATTATCTCTCTCTCTTCCTTTATCATGTTATTCTCTGGACCATAGTTCTTAGTGTCTGCCTACTTTGTTGTCAACATACACTCAGAATTATTAGCACCAATGCTAGATGACTTGTGATCTTCATATAGTCCTACAAACATCTGATTGCAGGGTAGAAATACCTTTAAATGGCCATTCTATTCAGTCCCCTGCTGTCAAGTCACTAGTCTGCCCATGATCAACTGCTATCATCATTTAAATCTGAATAGAAACATTGATTCCTCAAACATTGATTCCTGACCTAACCTCAATTAGATCCTGTTACTTTATTTGCATTCTGGTAACTTGCTGTAATGTATTCTAACTGTTCATGGTTTAAAATTATATATTTGGGTGATAATTTCATAAAAGTATGTCCTTTCCATAGGACTGTGAGCTCCAGAAGGTAGAAGTGTGTATGTTTCACTCACCACTGCATCTCTACTTCTTCATTCAATGCCTACCTTATAATAGGTATTGATAAATGTTAATTCATGGTTATCATTACTATTATGAATACTAAGGTCTATGATCAGCTTTACTTTTATTATAAAGCTTAACCTAGCTATAAGTAAGAGCTTTATATATTTACTTACTTTTTCCTTCACTCATTCATTCATTTATTTATTTATTCAATATAGGTATCCAACAAATAACAGATAATATTGTTTGACTACTATGTTTAAACCCTTTTTCAAGCAAACGAGAGTGAAAAAGTTAAACACTCTGCGCACTGAAAGAACTTGTAATTGTTTAGGGATAAGAGGCAGATACATGAAAAATTCTAATACAAAGTAGAGACTGCTAAGTACCCAAGAATTCTAGAGAGCACTTATAGTTTGAAGGCCTAGGGGACCGTTTCACAGAAGACTCAAAGATAATGGATAACTTGGACAGGTAGGAATAGAAAGGAATAATGTTCTAGATGGAGTGAAGAGTGAGACCCAAAGTTAGTGTCTCCATCTCTTGAATGCCATGTGCATATATAGGAGATAGTATCTTAGTGATCTCTAAAGGGAGATAAAGCTGAAAGTGAAGATCGAAGGAAGTTCCTAGAAGAACTTGCATGCCCATCATAGGAGCTTAGATTTTTATTTTTAGGCCAGTGCAGAATGATTCCCGGTCTATGAGCATGATGATCTCATCTGATTGTGCATTTGAAAGATTAACTTGGCATCAATGTGTCTTTGGGTTAAGTTGGCTGTTGTGCTGATTGTGGCAACTGCCATCTCTGATTACTGTGTCACTGGCCTATGTCTCAGTCCCGGAGGACCTGGAGTCTAACCCCTGATGCCTTAGCTTGGGGTCAGCTGTTGCATTTCTCTTATACTAATTATATACAGTTTGAAACTCTTTATCACCTGTGTGGTCTCAATGGACACACTTAATCTTTGTCTCTTAATGAATAGACTGCTAATGATACATATTTTGAATGAGGTCTTCTTTTTTCTATTTCCAGAGGAGGAAACTGAGGCTTGTGATAACTGATTTTCAGACTCATGTCTTCTGAGCTCGTTTCTGTCATAAGTTTACAATCTCTCTTAACTTAAATAAAAATCAAAAGAGTGAGTGAGTACAAATCAAAACACAGCAGTTAAAATTTGCTGAGTACTTTCTATGTGCATGCCTTATATTAAGTGTTTTTATATACTGAATCATTTAATGATCACAAAAAAATTTTGTAAGGTAAGTACTATTGTTATTTTAACAGGTAAAGAAACTGATAAGAGAATTTAAGTAACGTGCCTTGTCATGAAACTATTAAGTGGAAAAGTCTGAATAGAAACCCTGACAGTCTGAATTTTGAGCCTGTGCTTTACATCTGTGCTATTGCTTCCTAAATCAAGGGATATACATATGTGAATGCACCTATTCATTGTCCCAAACCCAATAGGTGTTTAACAACTGTTGCCTGAATGTCAGTTCACTCTTTTATCCCAGGTAATACTGTGTATATCTTACTTGTCCTGTGCTTCAGATTAATTCTGTGGTCTGTGATTTTATTCTCCAGATGCCGAAACACAGGTGGTCATCCTGAGGATTAATGGCTCTGCTGTGGTACATTTATGTTTGGTCCCTCATCTGCTGCCAACTCCAAACATCTATCTTCATTTTTTTCACTTTCAACTTGGTATTTCCAATCAAATTCAACCTTCCTTAACCTGGTGAATTATGGATGTCATTCACTCTTCTGCACTTGCAAAAGACATGATCTTTGGAATTGGTCAACATAACCACTTTCTGGGTGATGAACATTTTAGGAACCTGTACTTTTTCTATCACCATTGTCTGAACTTCCAAAGATTATCAAAAAGGACTTTTTGGAATAGCAAACAATTGACTTAAAAATTCAACAAAAAGTATTGAATTAAAAAGGAGAATACTAGTAGCTATTGCATATCTACTATGTTATGCCAGGAACTATACATTTTCAAACATGTCTTATTTAGTAGTCACAACAATTATATGAAGAATTATTATCTCATTTTACAGATAAGAAATTAGGTTCAGAAAAGTAAAGATGCCTGCAGTCACAACTAATGAGTAGTAGAACTGTAATAAAAATATAGATATGTATATAAAATACCAGAACAACAGAGACTTAGACAGAACTGGCAATAGTGGTGGGAAACATAGATGCTAGGAAATTCTAGGAAAACCTTGTAAAGAGGGTCAGTTTTAATACGATAAGTTCCCTTTGTAAGAGTGATCAGAGAAAACCAGCTAGCATGGGACGGATGGTGCTTTGGCAATGGCAGCATCAGGCTGTGGGCCATGAGAGGAGTTTATGCCCTGGAATTGTTTACAATTTGTTTGAGGCTTCTTGAGCTCAGCTCAGCCAGATGGACTCTTCCTCTCAAATATCAGACCTGATCTTTTCAAATAAAACAGTACAAAGCACATTAAAATCTTTGATCCAACTGTTTACTTTGCTTTGTGTGTGTTGGGGGAAATGAGGACAAAAGAAGGATTTATTGAGGCTTGCTGTGGGTGGCCAGTGCAACCATTGAGCATGCTAGAGGAAATATGGGAGTGCTCTGAGCTGACACATTGGATATATATCAGCTCTCAGACACCCCAATGTCCCAGCTAAATTCTGTGGACTGGCTCTGTAGGCCTCCTACATTTCAATCTTCTTGTTCACAAGAGGGGTTTTTTTGAGATAGGAGCCCTCGGTGTTTAGCTGGTCAGTCTATCCCTCTGCCTCAGGATAGATCAGAGTCAGATACCTTTCTCTAGGATTCTCCTGGAAAAGAAGTTTCTCGACATCTCGGAGTAACATTTTCCTTTTTCATGAGCATCTCTTAACTTTCAAAGTATTTCACATAATTTAACTTATTTGGTCTACATCCTTCTGAAACAGGTGGTTATCTATACATTATCTCTCTCTCTCTCTCTCTCTCTCTCTCTCTCTCTCTCTCTCTCTCTCTCACACACAC
>NW_006492031.1:1473422-1478405 GCF_000325575.1 Pteropus alecto | reverse complement strand
TCACACAGGTGTTTATATATATACTCTCTCTCTCTCTCTCTCTCTCTCTCTCTCTCTCTCTCTCTCTCTCTCAAACACACACACACACACACACACACACACACACACACACACCAGACATTTCTACTCCACAGTTCAGAAAACTGAGGGAGTTTTGATTACAGGAAGAAGGAATATTTAACCGACTCCTATTATATTCCTAATATTTTTCACAGATGAACTAAAGTCCCACGAAGAAGGTAAGATCTGCCCATTTTAGAGGTAAAATATACTGAAGCTCAGAGAGGTTAAAAACTCTGGCTCATTCATAATAGATATTGATACCATATCACCAAAAGGGTGGAGTTAAGGTTCAAATTCTTAGACAGTATACTGACTCCATGGCCTGTTTGTTTGCTCTCCTGTGTTAACGGCCTGAGGTTGCAAAGCCGAGCTGCTCACAGGACTCTCGTCCTCTGGCTTCCAGCTCAGTGTTCTTTGCCTCCAACAACTATCCAGTGCAAAGAAGCAAATATCCTCTTTTATGTCTGTTTTTTCTTATATTTGTGTTCAGGAGAAACAGAGACCATCTAAAAGGAAAGCTGCCATAAAGATTTGGAGATCAGCAAATGAAAGGAAATTGCATGGGCAGAATACACAGTGTTAAGAATGAGAATATAGTAGAGAATCTCAGCTTCCTTTTAACTCAACAGAAGAGCAGCTATGATCACTGAGTAAACATTGCGAATGGAGTATATAGAATCCCCAAGTGTTAATATAGAATTGTCTTCTTGTTTCGCAGCTCTAGATCACTTTTTTCCCCTCACTCTCCCCACCAATCTCACCCCCAGATAAAACTGTTGCACATTAAACTCTTGGTCTCCCAATAGTTCAGGGATGGCACCAGAGGAAAATAGAATTTAGAAATTTATTACAAACTCAATACATAAAGCTTAATAATTGCAATGTCTAGTGAAATTAAATGCTTCTTTTCAACTGTTATTCCTAGATTTCAAAAACAAATAAGACACTTTAAGAAGTAAAAATAAAACATTGTTGCATATTTATAAAACAGAATTGTAAAATATCTGTTCAGCGTATGTGTGTGTGTGTGTATATATATATGAGAGAGAGAGAGAGAGAGAGAGAGAGAGAGAGAGAGAGAGAGACTAGGTACTGTAATTTTAATTGCTTGTAATCTAACTTGCCTTTTTGTTCCTTTTCCTTTCTTTCTGTTCTCTTTTTGTATCGGTTAATCTGTCGGTCACATTTTCAGCTTTTCTTTGCTTCTGGTTTCATTTTCAGATGAAAAAATGCTAGGCACACAGTGCTGCTGTCTGGTTGCCATGGCGACCACAGCCTATTATCCTGCCTTGTCATTCATCAAGAAAGAATTACACTTGACAGAGGAAGAAGAAAATGCCTGCAGTCTGCAGAATAGAAGGGAAAAAAAAGGTTTTCTTTTCTTCTATGTATGTAAAAGATCTTTAATGCCCATTTAGTTACATGTTTTATTTAGCATTATTTATTACTTGTAACAACAATAATTGATACCTGTAAAAATATATCCCCTCCCCCAAAAGTATTTAACTTGCAATTTGTTCATTTGCCTTGCTTTCCCATTTCAAACCTATACCTAGTGTTGTACCCCTGCCTCTGTACCACAAACATTGCTTCCATTCCAGTAACAGGAACAGGCAAAAGATTATATTCCTTATAAAGGATGATTATTTTAAAGGCAGTTAAATGAACCACTTCTTTCTAAAATTGTGTTTTATCATTAACAGTTCTTTTGTCCTGCTATTCTTAAAACTAATTAGTGTAATACATAATCAATAATTGAATATAACTTTTGATTAAATGACTTCTCCAAGTGTGCAATGCCTATGAAATATAGCATTAGCAAATAATACAAAAATATGGCTATCTTTCCATCAGATAATTGAATATAAAATCATGATTGCTCTTTACGCCATCCAAAATCCATTGTTCTTCAAAGGTGGGAAAAGGTAATTACTTGTTCTTTGACTATTTCTCATCACAGCCATTAGAATTAATTCAAATTATATTAGAAAATAAGTGGTCTAATAAATTTTATACTTTTACACTCTAAATTTTTAAATTATTTTTTAAAAATCTGATATCATCCACTTCATTATTCTACTCTTGAAATATCTGTTTCTGGTAGGCCATTTTGAACGGCTTTGCTCTGCTTATTATTTTGCTTAGCTCTTCTTGAATTGTTTGATTTCCTTGTTAAGGTGGAGGAAGTAGTTGTTAAATAGGAAGTATTTTAAGATGTAATCTTCTGAACTTGATTTTTGAATATATGCTTGATCTTTTGTCTCAGTAATCAGAGAGAAGTTGAATGATAATGACACTTCATCTCGATTTGGTAAAAGATCAGCACTAAGCATAACCGATGTTTGTTGCAATTAAGCCATTCCACCTTGAGTATAATTGGCAACTAGGCTGAGCATAAGGAACTTCTGAAGTTCAAGTTCTATTCTGTCTGAAGACAACTTCTCTACTAGATGTCAAACTTCACTAGCACTCAAGGAGACACTGAAATCACATTTTTACGTTTTTACACTGAAATCATAATTTTACATTGAAACAGAAAGTTGATTAATTATCTGGTCAGTTTTCGTTTTGAGATGATTCAGATTCTTATCTTCTCACCACTTCTTTAATTATCTGGATAATTCTGGAAAGAGGGGGTTTGGGGGTAGAGAGGGATACTTCTAAAATAATTAAATAGTGTCAGCTGTCAGGAAATCTGTCTTGGATTTTATTACTACATAATAACAAAATCTCTTGATTTTCATTGCATCTAAGATAAATTCTATTAATGCATACTTCCCATCATCCTTTATACACCCTAGTCATGTAAAAATGTAGATACGATACAACGTTTTTCTTTAAACCAGACATTTGGGGGAGCAAGAAAAAGGAGAAAAGACATATTGAATTTAGAATTATGGCTTTTCCTATTGGTTCTAAACTTTTATTTTAATATTGCAGCAACACCACTGTTCATTTCCTGTTAAACTTCAAGCTTACTTTACCTTCTGATTTTCAAATGTCCCTTAGGCTAATATTTTCACTGAAGAATGAAAATGAACAGGCAGAAACAATTAAGCGAACAGATACAGTGAAAACGAACACCACACTGCACTTTCACAGAAATGAAAGTGTATAAAAGAATTCTGCTTGGAATTTGATCCTACAACAGCAAAGATTTTGCCTCTTGTCATTTTTCTTTTGCCCACCCCCAATGCACATCATCTCCCTTTATGAGCGGAAAAAAAAGATCTAGGCACACAAAAGAAATCCTAAATACTCACAGGCATGAGAAATATGTTATCTGTCTGTTACTGGTACAAGATAATGTCCAAGAAAAAAAAATCATTTAGATATTCTAAACTGGAAATGTTTCCCTAAGCCTGTTAAATGTTCACATATGTCTTTATGAAATTTGTAATAATGGACTATTTATATACACTTCAAATTAAGGGCATGACTATCACTAAAAAGGATCAATTCAGTTTAAAAGTAGAAAATTATAAAATCAGAATCATAACCTACAAGAAAAAGTATGTTTTTTTTGTTTTTAGAAAAATATAATCTATGACTCTTTATATAAAAAGAATAAATCAACAGCCAAAAGTGAGCTGTTAAAGAGCCTTCTAAGTTCTATCAGGCATTAACAAAGAAGTAATTAACTCTACCCCAAACAAATCTACCATCACATTTCAGTTTAAAAGTAGAAAATTATAAAATCAGAATCATAACCTACAAGAAAAAGTATGTTTTTTTTGTTTTTAGAAAAATATAATTGGTGGTGGTGTGTGTGGCTGGGAAGATTTACTTTGTTAAAACAGAACTAAAACATGCATCGTAAAACATAAGAGACTGATTACAATTTAGCACGTAGGGTACTGAGCATGAGGTACCATTGTATGCAATTTAGAAGACTCGATATTATTATCTGGCATAAGAGTTATATGACAGGCTCAAGGTTGGTTCTTGTTTAAATTCAAACTCTATTTCTAATGTAGTATGCAATGGGAAATTGCCTCACGAGAGGATCAAAACACCAAAGCAAAGTTTAGATCTTATGGATATCTATTATCTAAAGTAAAACAATACCTCAGTAATGATTCTGGAAGTTAGAGAACATCCATAAGATTATATTGATTGGAAGGCATGGTTTTCTTTTTTATTGTATTCATCCTTTAGTATTTTCCCAATAAAACACCTCTCATAAACTAGAGACTTTGTATTTTTGTTGTTATGGGGATTTTTTTTTTTAATACTGGTATAATAGTTTTACTCTGCAGTCTTGAAGATTTGAAGACAGCTGCTAGTAAACATAAAACCAATATACAGTAGCATTACAATTGACTTTTTATTTGAGATTCCAGGGTGAGGTAATTTTGTTACCCTAACAAGTGACTGGTTACATGGAAATTGACTTCACATAATAGGGAACATTTCCTTGGAAACGAAGGTAATTTATATTGGTTAAAACACTAAACACCAACCCATTTCCTCTCCTTCGTTACTGATAAAAATGATAACACACCACAACACCCACCTATGTGGTATCTAGACATTACAACTCTCCAGTAAATCGTTCTTTTTCCAGGTGTCGTAATACCAGTCCTGGAGCAATTACCAAAGCATAAGTGGAATTTCAGCTCTCCATGGAAGTCATAAATAGACATTTTTAAAAATCTTATTTACAGTTCTCTGTCACTAGAATCATTTGAACTAAGCAAATTGAGATCACTTGATGACATCTTGTTTATTTTCATGACACAAATAAAGGTAAATCTAAAATATTTACGGGTATATTTACATGTTTTTAAATTCAATATTAACTGAAGGAAACTGGCCTCTGGGTGGTAATCACACAATAGAATAGATAGATGTCAAATTATAATGTATACCTGAAAATTATATAATTGTATTAACCAATGTTACCCCAATAAACTTAAA
>NW_006492031.1:1454557-1473335 GCF_000325575.1 Pteropus alecto | reverse complement strand
TCTCTCTCTCTCTCTCTCTCTCTCTCTCTATATATATATATATATATATATACACATATATGTGTGTGTATATATATATACACACACACATTATTGAGATGGCATCACTAAATCTTAAAGCTAGTTACCGCTACAATTTGGGATTCTTCTTTTCTGAAGTTTTCTAACAGCCTCCCCAAAGATATGTTCACCCAGAACCTGTGGATGTGGCCTTATTTGCAAAAATGGTCTTTGAAGATATAATTAAGCTAAGGATCTGAAGAAGAGATCATCCTGGATAAGAGTGGGCTCTAAGTCCAATGAAAAGCTTTCTTGTAAGAGAAAAGAAGGGGAGATAGACATAGAGACACAAAGAGGAGAATGTCATGTGAAGACAGAGGCAGAGATTGGAGTGATGAATCTACGAGGCAATGAATACCTAGTACTGCGAAGTAGCTGGCAGAAGTTAGGAGGTGGTTGTGGAATGAATTGTTCGTCAGAGTCTCCGGAAGAAGGCAACCTGGCCAACGTCTTGATTCTGGTAGACTTCTGGCTTCCATAATTGTGAGAGAATACATTTCTGTTGTTTTAAATCACTCAAATTATAGTAATTTGTCACAATAATTCTAGGAAACTAACACAAGGTCATCGAACAATTAAAGGGAACATTTTAGCACACAGAATACAAGGGAAGATTGAATGACCAAACTGGTAGAAGGTCAAGTGTGCAACTGGACTTCATGAACAAGCAAACTTCAGAGTCCAAATTATATGAGAACTCTCCATCTTCCCTTCGTGCTTCATGGTCTTACATTGACACCGGCTTTTTTCACCCGGCAAACTTTGCCGCTAACATGTCCCGAGTTTTCCATTTCATGGCGGCAGTGATCTCAGGCAAATTCCCTTTCGTATTTCCAAATCTTATGGAAGGATTCTCCTTTCTCCTTTCCTAACTTGGGTCATGCCTATCCCCGAACTAATTAACCTTGTCTAAGCTGACAAGATCTTATAAAACATGGTAATACCTGAGGAAACATATAATAGAATAACTTATAACATGGTAATACCTGAAGTGTTCATCATATAGGCTCTTTTCTTATCTGTCTGTGATGCTATTGCCATTTTTCTTAAGCACAACAGTGTGGTATTTGTAAAAAACATCTCCTCTATGGATCAGGTCTAGAGGTAACTCCAGGTTCTGCTGTTTACTGGAGATATGATGTTAGTAATCACTTGATCTTTCTGAGTTCTTTTGAAAATGAAGATAGATTCCTGTACATATATAAGGATCTCAATCATATTTGTTAATGATGATTATTAGAACTGTAGAACTTGAATGGGTTTTAAAGAAAGACAATGTAATAAATTCATTTTTGTAAATGAAATTGCAAGTGTTAATTGGTAAGAAAACCAGGGCAAAAATTTAGGTTACTTACATACCAGATTAGTGTTTCTTTGTCATTTTATAGGATGTCTCCCCATCCCTGTGGATAACAAATAAGGTGTCATTCAACTAAATAAAAAGCATCTCTCTTAAAACGGACACTAATATTAGGGTTTAGATTAGATAGTAACACAAGGGGTAAAGATGTCAAAAAAAAATGCAAAGAAGTGGGTTGGGAACTAAGATGTGAGAGACACTTGTAAAATTTTGCCTGCCCATAAGCCTATAGAATGTAATTAATTTGAAACAGCTTTCAGATAGCAGAGAAATAAGCCATGTTGTTTATATCCCTCTATTCCTCGTTTATTTTCCTTTTGTCATCCATTATTGTATAATGAAAACATTTTGAAAGAACCCACTTGCCTCAAGTTTTGCAATGAGAAAATCAAGAGAAAGGTTTTGCTTTCTTTGTCTATGCCTATAGTTCAGCTCAGTTTTTAAGCTTATAACAATTAGACACTCATGTCTATATTTTAAAGTTTTTATTAAATAAACTACATTTTGAGTTTGCTCTAGGCCAGAAAGATCTACTCTAAAGATACTATAATCATAATCAATGAGACCTGTGTATACTATTACAGATGCATACATAAATGTACATTCACACACACATGACTTGTAATATGTGGCATTCACATAGCATGCTTTTTAAAGGCCTTGTTCTGTCAGAAATATTGTTTAAAATGACTATTCTGAGCACAATAATATTACCTGCATTTCTTAGTAATATACATTCTTAGTTATCTGTAGGAATATTTCAAAGTTTTCTTTAACATAGGACTTTATGAATATGGTGGAAGGACTACTGGAAAATGGTGGAACATTGCCTTGGTATGAGGACAGTATTTATTTACACACAGTTTATTGTATATCCAACAAATTATGAATAATTAAATCTATTATTCAGTTAATTTAATTTCAACCTTCTTTCAATTTTGATGAGACAAACATTAACCAAGGAATTCTATCACTATATGATCCAGTGTGAAACATATTCTGCTTTTGTCATTTATTTTCTTCCTCACTGTTTCTTGCTATTCTTACACCATGACAGTGTTTGCTAGAATGGCTCTCTTGTTAGAGCACTTTAGATAAGTTCTAGTCCTTAGGTCTGCAATTTCTCAATGCTTGAATTTTATAAAAACATGATTATTTTATTTCTAAGGAATTTACTTCCTTACAATGGACTTTGAAAAATGTAAACCGTGATGCTTGGGATATGTTAGCACATAAAACAGACAAAATTAATTAGCTTATAGTCTATTGGGTAAAATAAAAAAAAATCAAGTGTAATAAACTATGAGGAAAAGAAAAAAAAACAGAATAAGGGTAATAAGGTATGTTAGCAGAAACAGAGGTACAGGCTGCAATTTAAAATAAGTTTGATAAAGTGAGTCTCATTAATGCAACTTTTGAGCAAAGACTTTAGGTATAAGAGGAAGTTAGACATGTGAACACATGGGTAAGAGTATTTCAGGCAGATGGAACAACCACTGCACAGGCACAAAGGAGAGCAAGTATTTTATTTGCGGTGGTAGACAGAGTTATGCCCCAGGCAGTCCATTTCCTAATACATGGAACCTATGAATATTACCTTGCATGGCAAAAGGGACTTTGTAGATGTGATTAAATTAAGGATCTTGCGATGGAGAGATTATGCAGATGGGTCTAGTGTAATAACAAGTGCTGCTGTAAGTCAAAAAAAGGAGGCAAGAGATGCATGATAGAAAGTAGAGGTTGAAATAATGTGATTGCTGGTTTTGAAGATGGAAAGACAGTGTGAGCCAAGGAATGTGGGAAACATCTAGAAGCTGGAAAAGGTAAGTAGATGGCTTCTCTACTAGAGCTTTCAGAAGGAGCACAGCTATGCTAACACCTTGTTTTTAGCTTATTGAGACCCATTTTGAATTTCTTACCTCTGATCTGTGTATAATAAATTTGTGTTGTTTTAAATCACTGATTTTGTGTTAGTTTGTTAATCAGGAATAGAAAACTAATAAACTACTTCAAGAAATAGTATATTCATTCATTTATTCAGATAATTTTCAGGTAATATTATTTTGTGTATAAAAAACAGCCAATCACTGAGCGAGAAATGAAGATTCAGGCTTAAAACCCACAACTCTTAACTGCGAGAGTTATTATTTCAAAGCAATGATAAATAATTCCTACAAAATATGACAAAAACTATGACAAAGCTGAGTACATAATGCTGTGAGAACACATATTAGGGGCATTTAATCAGACTGAGGAGTAAATAAGAGTGAAGAAGACTTCCTGAAGGAAATGATATTTTAACTAAAATTTAAAAGATTAGTAGAAATTAATCTGGCAAAAACAGGGTAAGAGAACATCATAGATATAAATAATGTTGAGTTTAGAAAGCCATAAGAAAACATCTCACATCCAGGGGACTGTGAGTTGTTTGGTACTCACTGGGAAGTAAAATGAAATACATGAGAAACCAAGGACCAACAAACAAGGACCAACATATTCAAACAAACACCTTAAACAAACAAGTGTGTTAATATTAATCTAATGTTATTATTTTTTAAAATAAGGTATAATTTACCTATCAGAAAATGTACAGATTTTAGGTGTACAGTCTGATTAGATTTGGTGATCGAATTCACTTGTATATCCCCTACCCCAACAAGATAGTTGATTTGGCTGCAATATGAAATAGACATTCTTAAAAATTACCATTACCATGCAAAATCATGCAATAAACATTACAAGTCTTAACACATATATGTGCAAAAAAATGAGACTGGGGCAAAAGATTAAAACATTTTGTCAGTGACACATAAAAATAAATAGGAGACTAATATAAAAACAGTAGAGCAGTTTTACACATGTTTAGTGATTAAGAAGTTCATAAATGCTATAATAAATATGGATCTTCACCCTGAAAAAGACCTGAAGTTTGCTGGTAAAAGTGGCCATCAGAAGGTTTCCAGTTTGTGATTTATTGTGAAATCAAGGAAGAAGGCTTACCTGAAACGAGACAAAAATATGTTAACACCCAACGTAGACGGTTGTAGTTCATAATACACAGCATGAACTGAGGTGGTTACTAGATGTTTAAGATGTGTTCCTGTGTGTGAGATTTCTGTTTTCTTATGCAGCTTGACTCAGCTGGATGCAATTTTCTACATTCACATAAGTTTCTTGCAGACAGAATCACACATAGCAATTGAAAAGTCCACATTGTGCTCAATTTTCTCCTAATATGTCAATTGTACTGGAAAATTTTCCATTTTCAAAACTATTCAGTTAGTTATAGCAGAACTAACTGAATAGAACAATCCCATCACCTACAAAAGATCCCTCACTATTCTGTCCAATTAATTAACAACTCCCACTCCCAGAGGCAAACACTGTTCTGTTTTTCTATCAACATAGATTAGTTTTGACTCTTCTATAACTTAATATACTTGAAATTATGCAATTCGTGTAGTTTGGGTTCTGGCTTCTTTTGCTCAAATGTCTTTGAGGTACATTCAGGTTGCTGCTTTCCTCAACTGTTCATTCCTTTATTGCTGAGTGGTATTATATAGATATACAATAATTGTTTTTTCCATTTTTCTATTAGTGCTCATTGTGGTTGTTACCAGTTTTTGGCTATGATGTAGTTTGTTCATATCTGTTTGTGTAGATTAATTTTAATTTCTCTTAAGTAAATACATAGAAGTGAAATTGCTTGGTCATAGGTTAGGTATATGTTTAATTTTGTGATAAATGGTCAAACGAATTTTAGAAATAGTTGTAGCATTTTATGCTTCCATCAATAATGCATGAAAATTTCAATTACTCCACATCCTTAGCAACATTTGATGTGGTTAGTCTTTTAGTCATTCTACTGAGTGCATAGTGGTATCTCATTGTGAATTAAATTTGCATTTCCCTGATGACTAATGATACTGAGCACTTTTTCAAGTGCTGGCCATTCATATAGTTTTGTTTGTGTAATTCCTTATACTCATTTTGTTGATTGTTTGTATTATTATTTTTGAGTTGAAGGAGTTGTTTATGTATTCTGAAAACAAATCTTTTGTCATAAATATGTGACGTATATGACACACATAGATGATAGATGATAGATAGATGATAGATAGATATTTAAATTGATGTCCATTTATTAATTTCTTAATACTCAGTCCTTTTGGGGTTATATCTAAGAAATATTTGTTTATCGCCACATTATTAACATATTTTTCTGTTTTCTTCCAGAAGATCTAGAATTGTAGAGTTATAGGTTTTTTTAGGTTTAGGTCTATAACCAATCTCAAATTAACTTTTGTGTATAGTTTGAAAAGGAGTTTCAATTTCTCAATCTTCCTCCATATAGATAGCCAGTACTGTAGCACAATTTGTTGAAAATAATTTTCTTTCCAAAATTAATAGATCATGTATGTATGGCTATATTTCCTACTCTCAGTTCCATTCAATTAATCTATTTGTTAATATTTAAACTAATACCACAGTGTCTTAATTTCTGTATCTTTATAATAAGAATTAAACTCAGGTATTATAAGTCCCCCAACTATGTTATTCTTTTCAAAATTATTATGGCTATTCCAAGTCCTTGCATTTATAAATAGGTTATAAAATCAGCCTATCCGTTTCCATTTTTTAAAAGTCTGATGGGTTTTTAATATTGAGATCGTGTAATCTGTAGAATCATTTAAGGACAGTCAGCTGAACAATTTCAAGCCTTCTATTCCATGAACATGGTATATCTCTCTATCTACCTGGTTTTCCTTAATTTATCTCAACAATATTTTGTAATTTCTTGTCCAGGACTCTTGAATTTTTTTGTTAAATTATTTGTAAACATTTCATGTTTTTGATGATATTGTAAATGATATGTTTATGGTTTATTTTTTTATTTTTTAAATGCTAATGTATAGAAATACAATTGACTTTCATATAAAAACATTAAATTCTGTAATAACTAAGTTCATTTATTAGCCCTAGTAGGTATGTTTTGGTAGATTCCTTAGTATTTTCTACATATATCATGTCATCTACAGTTCAAGACAAATTTGTTTCTTTTTTTCAGTCCTTATGCCTTTTATTTGTTTGTATGTTTTTACTGTATTGGCTAGGACATAAAGATGAATAAAAGTGGTGGGAATAGATACCCACGCTTGGTTCCATATCGCAGGTGAAAAGTGTTTAATATTTTACAATTAAATAAATATAATGTTAACTATATTTAAAAAATAAATGGCCTTCATAAGGTTAAGCAAACTTCTTTCCATTTCAAATTTTCTGGTAGTTACTATAATAATAATAACTATAATTATAATTATTATTATTGTTATTTTTACTGGATGTTGAATTTAGTCAAATCATTCAATCGAATGTTTTTTTCCTTCAAATAAAGAAATAATCATAATGTATTCACCTTTTTATGTATTGTTGGATTAAGGTTGCTAGTATTTTCTCAAGGAATTTTATATCTATGCTAATGAGAGGTATTAATCTACAATTTTCTTTTTCTGTAATATATTTAAATGGTTTTGGTATCAGGGTAACAGTGGTCTCATAAAAGTAATTGAGAAGTGTTCCTTTCTCTTATATTCTTGAAAAACTTGTATTTTTTTCTTAATCGTTTGATAAAAAGCCATCTGAATTTAGAGTTTTCTTTGTGGGGACATTTTAAAATTATGAATTCATTTCTTAATGGATATGAAGCTATTCTGACTTTTCATTTTTTTCTGTCAAATTTATTCTCATAAACTTGTTTATAATATTCATCTTAAGCTTGAATGATCTATATTAATATCTATTCTTTCATTTATAATATTGATAATTTCTATTTTCTTTTTCTTGCTTAGTATAGCTAGCAGCTTATTAATTTTATTAATATTTTTCATAAATCAATTGTTTTCATTATTTTCTTTACTATTTGCCAGTTTTCTATTTAACTGATTTCTGTTCTTAACCTTATTATTTCTTTCTGTATTCTTCTTACTTTTGGTTCATTTTTTTTCTGATTGTTCTAGCTTCTTACAGTGGAATTTGCAATCGCTGCTTTTAAATCATTCTTATTTTCTACTATAAACATTTAAAACCATAAATTTCTTTCTAAGTGCTGTTTTAATTTTATTTTATAAATTTGATATGTCATGTTTTTATTTTATTTAGTTCAAAATATTTCTAATTTCCTTTTAATTTTGTCTTAGACCTGTTGTTTTATAAGAAGCAGTCTGATTTATTTAGAATATTAGAGGATTTTCCAAGTGCCATTTTGTTATTGATTTCTAATTTAATCCTGTTGTGATCATAAAACATAACTTTAAATGATTTAAATTATTTTAAATTTATTGAGACTGTCTTATGGCTTAGCATAAAGATTATCTTGGTGATGTATTATGGTCACTTTAAAAGAATGTGTGTTTTTCAATTGTTAGGAGTAGTGATTTGTACATATAAATCAGGTTATGTTGGTTGATAGGATAGTTCAATTCTTCTATATGCTTATTATATCTTCACTCCATTTGGAAGCTATGAATAAGGAAAAGTGTTTTGGGTTGTTTTTTTTTAAGGGTTGTTTTACTTTAATCCTCTACCTGTGGTGGATATGGTCTAGACATACTTATATATTTTTTTATTTAACTACTATGATACAAAGAATATCTTTAAACAATAGTTTTCCATTAATTTTCATCTTTTTTTTATTTCTAGAAGCTTTCCAATGCATTACAAAATGTAATGACTATCATCAGTATTTGTGGATCCTTCATGTACAATGTAGGGTGACCGACTCTACTGCTGATTTGCTTGAGAATGAGAGGTTTCCAGGGATATGGGACTTATAGTGTTAAAGCTGGGAAAGTTTGAGCAAATCAGGACAGTTAGTCACCAACAGTAAGGGACACTGACTACAGTGGCTAATACAGGTGCAGCTAATATTGAGGATTTAAATGTCAGGCATGATATTAAGCAATTACCTTTTGTTCTTTTATTTAAATCTCATGACAAATCTTTGGAATATGTATTCAATTTCATCTCTTTCATAGATGAAGAAACTGTAGCTTAGTAAGATGATGTAAAGCTTCGCTTTAAGTAATACATAACATATTGAATATACTAGATTCTCTTAAATTATGTCTTCTTATGTCCCAAGTTCTTATTATAATATTATTCAGACAATCTCATTTTATAGTAAGTTTGATAGGTGAATGAATAAAAAGGTAGATGTTAAAGAGAATTGTTTTAGCTTAGTTCAGGAGGACCACCCATTGGAACAATGCACCTTAACTCCAGTGGAATGGACTCTATTCTTTTCATATTAAGATAAATAGTGGTGAAGTCAACCAGCTGTTTTTAACAACTTGAGGCCAATTCACTTTGGTGTAGAAGAACCAAAATTGAAGCTTACATTCACTATACATTTTACTGTGTTTATTGTGCTTCACTTTTTTTGAGGGACAAAGGAAAAAAGACTTAATTTAGTTGAATTGTGGAGGAAAGGGAAGCATTTGGAATACTGTGTGAGAAGAGAGTGCAAGTTCAGAGAGGGTAAAAATGGGAGGTGGCTGAAACAGCTGCCTTACTGGAGTGACAGTGATGCAAGCAGCAAAGGCTCCTCTATTGTCTCTTCAAGGCCCAGCAGTCTGAATGCTGTGATCTGGCTCCTCCTCTCTTCCATCCACCCTTGAGCTCTAGCAGAGTCTAATACTCCATCTTAATGAATGTCTAAAGGTATTGAGGCTAATATTATATTAGTAATATACTAACCAGAGTTAAATACTTGATTGAGTATCAGGATTGACGAAGGAAATGTTTAAATCCATTGAAAGAGGCAGGGTTTCTCACCCTGAGGCCTTTTAGAAATCCTGATCCAAATCCTTAAAGATGCATCCTGCTCTCCATCCTGGCTGTCAGATCAGTATAAAAGCAAATAAATGAACTTGGGAAAACATGTTATCTGTTTCCTCTATTCTTTTGAAGCAACCTGAAGCCCAAATACTCAGATTCAGGTTGCCAATATGTTTTAGATGGACTACAAGAAAATAAGAAAGGAATGAATGGATAAATAATGTGGTATGTACATGCAATGGAATATTATTCATCCGTAGAAAGGAAATTCTGACACAAACCGTAACATGGATGAACCTTAAGAATATTATGCTAGTAAAATAATCCAGTCACAAAAATGTAAATGCTGTATGATTCCACTCATGTGAATACCTAGAGAAGTCAAATTTATACAGACAGAAAGAAGAGTGGTGATTGTCAGGAGTTGGTGGAGGGGAAAATGGGGAGTTATTAAATGGTTGCAGAATTTCAGTTTTTGAAACAAATTCGTGAGATAGGTAGTGAGTGGTATTGATTGCACAACAACAGGGATATACTTATTATCACTGAATTGTACAATTAAAAATGGTTTAGATGGCAAATTTAATGTTATGTGTACTTTGCTACAATTTTTTTTTAAAGAAGGAATCCCTAAACCTTCCAGTATGCACAATTTTTGCATCATTTAAAGAGTCTCAATATTGTCTTTGTTCTGATAATAGCTCTTAGTAGGCAGTTCAACTAGTCCCTGACTTGACTGTTCTTTGGGTTCCTCATCCATGAAATGGGAAAAGTACTTATTACGTAAGTGATTCATTGAAAGTGAAATTGGACTTTATTTTAAAGGCCGACTGAATAAAACATTTTTTTTCTTCTTTTTCTGCTACCTTACTCCCCCAAAATAAAGAAAGAAAATGTAATTATGAAGTCAGGATGTGGCACAGTTTTGCTATCATTCCGACTTCCCCTGCAGTTCTTAGTAACCACAGTAAGGAGAAGAAAATGCCCAGTGTGACTGAAGGGCTGGGTTGAGGAGGGTAGAAAACTGGGCTAAGGCTCACAGTACAAATGTCTCCACTGATCAGGACACCTTACCAAACAGCTTCTACTCCCTAAGGAAATGCCTGGGAAAGTTGTGATTCCCCCAGAATGCCTGACTTCATTCTCAGGCCCCTCACATAGGGCAGAGTAGTGTATCCTCATCCTAAATGTCTCCTCATTTGAAATCAATCACTGAGGTCACTCATGGAGTCAACACAGCAGAGTGGTGAAACGCTCTGGAGCCAGGAAGACCTGGTTTTGAATTCCTGCTCTGCTATTCACTAGCTGTGGGTCTTTGGTCGCATGACCAAGCCTCTTGAACCTTAATATTTTTAGTGTAAAATGGAGATTAAAATAATCTACTTTTGGAGAGGTTACCAGGATGGTACCACAAATGCCTAGTGCACCTAGTTTGTAAAAAGAGTTCAATACATGTTAACATTTATTGAGATTATGTCCAGAATAGGAAAAGGTGGGCAGAGAATATTTTTAGTCGGTACCAGACGCACCTAGTTTGTAAAAAGAGTTCAATACATGTTAACATTTATTGAGATTATGTCCAGAATAGGAAAAGGTGGGCAGAGAATATTTTTAGTCATGGTACCAGACTCCACATAAAAAAAAAAAAAAAATTCCTGTATATCTCTCACCCAAATTATTTTATTGATAATCCTTAAACACATATGTGATCACTCACTGTGTTTTTGGTCAAGTTCTATAACTCCCTAATAATGTTTTATTCCTTAATTCTTTCTTCATCTCTAAACAAATTCTTTTGTGTTTCCTTCTCTTTACCTCTTAAAAATGGTCATGGAAGGTTGTGATGAATCATAGCAGTCTGGCTTGAGAATTGGTCAACATAAAAATTCCAAATATCCTTCATCTCCGGATGATGATGGTAGTAAATTATTTACACAGTCTAATGAGGAATGTGAGAGCATTTGTAGTTAAATAACAAATTTTCTTCAAATGACACAAAGCACATCTGAAAAAGATCTCACAGTGATCTCACTTTGCCAGATGGGAAACCAAGGCTCAGAAATGCAAAAGGACTGAACCAAGTTGAACAAGCAATGTAGATTCAGATGTCAAAATGTTTCTATCTGGGTTTAAGACTAAATAGTAAATCCCCACTCACTCCCTCCCATACCCCTATTGCCTATAGAATAAATTGCATTATCATTAAGAGAAATGCATAGATATAAGAAAAGCACAATCATATGAGGACACATCATTAACCCTGATGCTGGCAGTACACAAGCTCAAATGGAGCAATAAGAGCAGAAGCCAAATGTGAGATAAAGCCAGTGCTTGATGTGTTTCCTAACCTGGCAAACAAGGCTTTTCATAATCTGACCCCAGCCTCATTTGCCATGTTTGGCTTTCCACACTCCCACTTGGAAACTGAAACTCTATGTAACATTTATATTAAACTCTCTCCAAACTCCCAGTATTTCATACCTGCCTGACTTTGCACATTCTTACTCTCCAGCACTCTTTACTTACTGACTTACTTCTTATTATCCTTCAGTCTTTTATCTGAGCATCAATGCTTCTGGGAATACTACCCAGCTTTCCTCACCCCACCCTGCCCTGTTTAGGTTAGACGCCTTTCCTTTGTGTTCCAAGGATACCCTGCACATTTTTTGTCATAGTATTTCATATTGTATTAATATGACCTGCATCCTTGCCCATTGTCTTCACAAGACAAAGCACTCCTTTAAAGAGGGATTGTAACTCTGGATCTTAAGTGCCCGCTACATACTAGACCTTCCATTAAAGGAGCCTACTGTTTTTAGCTCACCAAAAATGCAAGAACTTCTCCCTTTATTTCTTTTTCTTTTACTAATAGATAATATTTTCCTCCTCTCTATATAGTAAAAGTATATAACAGACTTTTTACATGGCATCAGTATGTCATGTAAATTTTTACTTAAATTTTTAAAAGAATGACAAACTGATGGACACAAAAGGATATTCAGAGGTCATTTTGTCCATTTCCATCAGCACCAATGTGAATTTTCTGAAAATTTAAAAATAATTTAGTAATGAAAAACCACAAAACTTAGAGGTCAATATTACAAATAAAGGCATGTTAAACTTCACATGGGTTCAAATGACATGTTTAGATAAGTTTTATTTTCAAGAATCAAAAATAAAACTTGTTACCTTTTCATGTTGAAACATGTAAATACATAGAAACTAATGTAATTCGTATGCCTATGATTCATATACTGTCCTTTCATCAAAATGCTTAGTTTATGGGAGTGTACATGATGCTTGTTAGAGCTTCCCTTTCTTAACAAGAAAGTTTGTTTTTTGGGAGATAACTGACATCCTAAAATTCCAGTATTTACAGGGAAATCCAAGCTTCTCAAGTCAAAGAGGCTTATAAGTTGGGCCCAAAACTTTCACCTAGTACAGTTTAATAATCTGGGGCGAGGGGAGAGCAGGAAAGTAATACTGTTGTAGATGAAATAGGTCACTGGCTATCTGAGAGAATTTCCCAAGAGATCAGTGATGACCATAAGAACATCCAAGCTTTTTACAATTTGCCATGCACGCTTAATTGGCTTCTGATTTATGGTATAAGGCTAATGTGTAAAAATAGTCAAAGGCCTATGAAAAGAAAAACACTCATCTGAAATTGTAATCATTTTAAAAAGTGGTGAGAATGAATCAATTCAAATTATGAATTATATTATTACCTATGTAAAAATCTGATACTTGACTTTTAATGCCTTAAAATGCCTCTATACAAAGAAATGCTGAGATTTTTTTTTTTACTTCTTTATGTGATAGAGTTCAAGATCAAGCATGCTAAAATCAAATCTTCAAATAAGAGCATCAATCAAAAGTTGATGCCAGTCTACTAACTATGACTGAAACAAAACAAAACAACAAGCCCAGATATTAGAATCTAGGATAAGGCTGATACCTACAAATAAACATGATGTCCAGAACTGAAGGCTGACTAAATCAGGAGTAGCAGAGGTCAGAATCATGCTGAGGAGAGAAAGCCTGGCAGTTCATAATCTTGGGCTGAACTGATGGGAATTAAATAGACTCAGATCAATTAGAATTATAGAGTAGGACTCTAGAAATCTAAAAACCCATCTAACTCTCAGATCATCCAATTCCTGCCTCATGGTGCCCCAACCTGTGCTAGAAGGCTTCTGGACTTAAAACACCCTTTTCCTCAACTTGCCCATTGTACAGTTGACTTAATTTTAGATGTTTCCTTACATGGAATCAATATTTATCTCAATGTTTCTTCCATGTATGGTTTTCTTTGAGCTATACACAATAAACTTAATTCTTTTATCCCATATAGTTCTGTGAGTTTTAGAATCTCATTATTGAGATCTTGATTCCTTTTTTCTCTAGATCAAAGCTTCTCAGATTTTTCTACTTTTCCTCATGATATGTTTCAAATCTCTTCAAAACAACTTTCTGGTTTTTTTTTCCTCTAAAATTCCTTCTCTTTGTCACACTATGTAAGTGGGTTGATTAGAATGAATGTATGTACCTCTTCATGTTTAGACATTGAAAAATCTATGCTGGAGTCATATTATCTATAAAAAGAAGAGTAGATACATTTTCTTTTGTGAGCTCTCTCCCTCAGTAGTCAACATATGTAATTTTTCTGTGCTCATCACACCAAAGTGAACTTTTTGTAGGAATCTGTTTACTGGAAAATTCTCTCCTTATTTCTTTCGAATTTTTATGGAATGAAAATTATTGCCTCAGACCACATTTAAACTCTAACATCAATTGCTTGCCACATAATTCAAAGACAAATAAAGGGACTCTGTACATCATTCAAAAGCAAAATGAAACATCATTGTTCTATGTGAGTATAAGTGGAAGATGGCAGAAAATTAAGGTAGAATTAGTGAAAGGAAAAAAAAGTCTTATTGGTTTAATTTTCTACAGAGAAATCAAGATTGGGTAGAAATAGGGTTTGTCTGAAAGGACTTTGGGTATATACACACACCAAATTAATCAAGAAAAGAATGTATAATTGTATTGATATGTTGTTAATTTTATGGTTATTTATTGAGCTTTATTTATCTATGCAACAGAGAACAGTCCATAGGTTCCATGGGAAAGGTTTGAATGACATAAACTATAGCAGAAAACAGATGGTCATCTGATCTTAATAACTGTTTAAACAGAACTGAACAGCTATTAGTGATATTATCACCAATGATTTATTTGGGAAGCATGGTAAAGGAACTTTCACTCTCATGGAATATATTTACTTTCAATGTATGTGACTGTCTACATAACAATGAAAACATCTGGATATAAAACAAATATTTCAGTTCATGGTTTGTATATGCAATGCCAAACAACTAAAACATTAGAGAAGAAAAATGCGAGTGACTAAATTATTTAGAGATATGTAAGTTGTTAGATCTGAGTACTTATTCGAAGATCAATAAGGGCTTCTGGTCAAGATGGCACAGGAGATAAATGCTTGCTTGTCTTCTCTCACAACCACATCAAATTACAACTAAACTATAGAACAGCCATTGTTGAGAGTCACTTGAAGTCTAGCTAAACAGAAGTCCTATGACCAGGGACACACAGAAGAGGCCACACAGACTGGTAAGTGAGGCAGAGATACAAAACAGGCTGGTCCCACACCCACATGTGGCAGTTGAGAATTGGGAGGGGTATCTTGGCGCTGGAGGTCCCCTTGAAGGAACGAGGGGTCCCAACCCTATAGCAGGATCCCCAACCCAGGGTTCCAGTGCTAGGAAGAGAAGTCCCCACAACTTCTAGCTGTGAAAACTCATGGAGATTGTAGATGAGAAAGAGGGCAGCTGGAGTCCCAGGTTCCTCTTAAAGAGCCCAGGCATAGACTTACTTGGCAATGGACTCACTCACTCTGAGCTCCAGCGCTGGAGCAGCAGCTTGAAAGGCTCCAGGAACATATAGGGAGGAATTGAGTCTTCTGGTGTCAGGATGAAGGCCGGAGAGGCAGCCTTCTCCTAGATGGAAGTGCTGGCAGAATCTACTGTCTCTTTCTTGAGCCCTCCATACTCCCAACATGCTGATGTAGGTGCCTGCTATATCTGAATCTCCAGTAACCTGGCTAACACTGGTTGCTCTGGCCTCATGATTCCCTGAGACCCTACCCCCCTGCTCCCCAACTTGTAGGCCCATCCAAGCCACTTCCAGTGGCTTTTCCATACAAATGGCCTGTGTTGACTCATGCTACTGACTTTCCTAAAATCTCTCAAAAGTTCACAAATCTCAAATGAGCAGCATCTGGTTTTGGCATGCCCCATACCTCTTGCTGAGCAGCCCCAAGCCCAGCACTAGAAGCAGCCGGCTTTGGTTTATGGCTTGGCCTCTCAAGACACCTCCAAACCCAGGATGTGTGGCAGCCATCTGCAGATTGCTTGATGACCCTTGCCAGGTAACCCAGGCAGGGCACAGGCTGCAGCTGAACAGACAAAATGAGGAGACAAAGAAACATGTCCCAAGTGAAAGAACAGAACAAAACTCCAGAAAAAGAACTAAAGAAAATGGAGACAAGCAATCTACTATATGCAGTTTAAAACACTGATTGTAAGGATGCTCAATGAACTTTAGGGAAGAGTAGATTAACTCAGTGAGAACTTTAACAAAAAGATGGAAACACAAAAATGGAGATCGAAACCAAAAAAGAACCAGTCAGAAATGAAGAATACAATAACAAATAAAAAATACATTAGATGGAATCAACAGTAGATCAGATAAAGCAGAGGATCAAACCTGCAATTTAGAAAATAAAGTAGCAGAAAACACTCAATCAGAACAGCCACAGGAAAAAAAAAATCCAAAAAAATTAGGGTAGTTTAAGGGGCCTCTGGGACAGCATCAGGCATATCAACATTTGCATCATAGGGGTACTAGAAGAGAAAAAGAACGCAAGGAATTGAAAAGCTATTACAAGAAATAATGATGGAAAGTTTCCCTAACCTGATGAAGGAAATAGACATACAAGTCCAGGAAGTGCAGAGTCCCAAACAAGATGGACTCAAAGAGGCCTACACCAAGACACATCATAATTGAAATGCCAAAGGTTAAAGACAAACAGAGAATCTTAAAAGCAGCAAGAAAAAGCAATTAGTTAACTACAAGGAAGCTACCATAAGAATGTCAGCTGATTTCTCAAAGAAACTTTTCAGGCTTGAAGAAATTGACAGAAAATATTCAAAATGATCAAAAGCGAAGACCAATAAGCAAGATTACTCTTCCAGTAAAACTATCATTTAGAACCGCAGGACAGATAAAGAGCTTCCCAGACAAGAAAAAGTTGAAGGAGTTTATCACCACAAACCAGTATTACAAGAAATGTTAGAGGAACTTCTTTAAGAAAGAAAAGAAGAAAAATAGATAAAAAATAAGAATAATAAAATAATGAAACTACATATATCCCAACAATTACTTTAAATGTAAATGGATTAAATGTTTTAACCAAAAGTCATAGTGTGGCTTAATGGATAAGGAAGTAAGACCCTTAAAATATGATGCCTACAATGCACTCATTTCATATTGAAAGATACACATAGACTGAAAGTAAAGAGATAAAAAAAGATACTTCATGAAAATGGAAACTAAAAAAAAAAAAAAAAAGGAAGAAGCTGGGGCAGCAATACTTATATCAGACAAAATAGACTTTAAAACAAAGTCTGTAAAAAGAGATTAAAAAAGGGCTCAGTAATCTCACTTCTGGGTATTTATCTGAACAAATCTGAAACACTACTTCAAAGGAACATGTGAATCTATATGTTCACTGCAGCATTATTTACAATACCCAAGATATAGAGGCAACCTAGATATCTACCAATAGATGAATCAATAAAGAAGAGATGGTACATATATACTGTGGAATATTACCTAGCGATAAAATAGAATGAAATCTTGCCATCTGCAACTATATGAATAAACTTAGAAGGTATTGGGTTGAGTGGAATAAGTCAAACAGATAAAGACAAATGCCATATGATTTTACTTACATGTGGAATCTAAAGAGCAAAACAAACAAATAAACAAAACAAAAACAGACTCATAGATACAGAGAACATTTTGATGGTTGCCAGATGGGAAGGAGGTTTGGGGGTGAAGAAAGGGAAGGATTAAAAATTGCAAATTGGTAGTTACAAAATAGTCATAGGAATATAAATTATAGCATAAGATATAATAATATTGTAATAACTATGTATGGTTTCAGATGAGAACTAGATTTATCGGGATGATCACTTTATAAGTTATTTGAATGTCTAATCACCATGTTGTACAGCTGAAACTAATATAGTATTGTATCCCAACTGTAATTTTTAAAAATATATTTTAAAAAAGTTTGGTCCATATTGACATCTCACTGGGACAAAATATAAACATAATTTGGGTTACTTTGTCTGGTAAGACCCTACTGGTTTCTCATTGCTGACAAGTGTAAAGGCCAAATGGACTAATATGTCATCCAGGTCACTTTATTATTTGATCCCAGCCTATCATCCCTACTTCTGCTGCTGCTTTTCACTCAAAGAGTTCTATGACCTAACTACACAAACTATGCACCAATTTAAAAGTGCTTATGCTTTTTCATGATTTCATATGTCTTCACTATGCATTCTCCTTGATAAGTTTTTCTTCCAATTTCTCTGTCTGATAAACTTTCTATACCCCCATTTATCTTTTATGCTCAAGTAATAACTTCTTTAGGGAGGCCTTTTCTGATCTCTCTGTACTAAATTAGTTATTTCCTCCACTACGCTTCTATAGGGCACCTCCTGGGAGTTGCTGTCACACTTTGCATTGCCATTATTTGTCCACACATCTCTCTTTCTTACTGGACTATGAGCAGATTAGAAGGCATGTCTTTCTAATCTATGTGCCTCAAATAATGACTGACTCATAATTGGCACTCCACAGATGACATTTAAATGAATTAATTCCAATTTAAACTCTTTTTCTTCAAAGAGAGGATTTTTATCTGAATAATTTTGGATCCTTGTTCAACAATTCACTCAACTATACAGATGATAGCTAAAGAAATATATCTCAATCCAATATTGATTTGATTACATAAATTTAAATGATAATGTGTTCAATCAACTTTAATTCATTGACTGCATATTTTGCATTTTATATTTTTATGCAACTGCATGGAAGACACATTTTTGTAGTACTTTAATTAGTATTCACAAAATACACTTCAGTATGTGTATAACTGTGATTCATGGCTTATAAAGATGTCAAAATTCTCTTTAGGAATTTTCCAATCTCTTCAGATGCATGATACTAAAAAAAAAAGAATACAGTGAATGTTAAATACCTATGAACCTTCAGAAGAGCTTTGTTCATAGCATGAGAAACTATAAAAGGATTATATAATGCCCTATTCACTTATTCAATTCTGGGCATTAAAGCATTCTCATTGTGTTTTTTGATTTATATTTTATTATTTGGTAAGAAAATAATTTCCCATTTTATATATAT
>NW_006492031.1:1426167-1454395 GCF_000325575.1 Pteropus alecto | reverse complement strand
AAAAATCTATAAATAGAATGAAATCTTGCCATCTGCAACATATATATAGTGTGTGTAGCAACATACATGTTATATATTTATATGTATATTTCATTTATAGTGAATATATATACACACACACATATACATACATATGTGATATATATGTATATAGACACACAATTGTGTTCATTGAAACATGAACAAAGAATACCCTAAGAGAAAATTACATATTTTCCCAACTTCACCCACAGCTTCTTAAAACATACCAATAGTTTTCATTTCTACACCAAAATTGTCAGTGTAAAATGAGCAATGAGGAATGAAGGATAATACAGGAATACTTTCACCAGGCTTTAGGATGTGAGTTAATGAAACTAGCTCCTTGGATAAGCATATTTATTGGGTTTGTTATGTAGCAAATGTAACAAAAGTAGAGGATCTGAAGAACACCCTGTGTGGTTCTTTTCACACTCTTTGATCACAATTCCTCTTTAATTCAGATGCAGTAGAGCTTAAGTGGCTTCATTGATGTGTTAAGTGTGGAATGATTTTTGTATAAAATAAAAAAGCCTCCATTATGTGTCCAGAAAAGCCTGTGTGTGCTTATTTATTGAGACAGGAAGTTGGTTTCCCACACAGAACAACAGTTCTGTGATGCTGAAGCATTGTGTCTGAAAGAAGAGTAAAGGAAACTTAATTTTCTACCTGGCAGAAATCGGTTTCTGGAGGAAAGGCAGATAATGTGATTGGGCTTCCACTGAATAAGAGGACTTGATTGATTTTCAAAAAATGCACTGTGCCATGTAGAGGAGGTTGTCTGGAATACTTTTGTTAGGAAAATGTGCATTTTATAATAGGCTCTTGTGTTTTTTGTGCCTTGCTTAAAGTGGTACATTCCAGTGACCACTTGTCACATCCTCCAGAAAACAGGTGGAGAAAAGGAGAAATGCTGTTTTGGAATTTTCCCTCCTAGATTTGTCTCCAGGTTTATTCTTTTGTTTGTTTTTTCTTTATGTTGATTTCTATTTGATTTTGGTTTTTGTGGGATTTTGTTTGTTTGTTTGTTTAATAACCACCTTATGAGACCATCCAAGGCAAAGTTTAAAAAATCCATCCATTGTTTAAATATTTAAGCACGAATAAAGTTCCTATCTTCCAGAAGTGGATCTTAGACTTGTTATTATGAAACAAAATTCAACTGAGTAAATTTGAAGATCTAATTGTCTCTATTCAACAACTCATGAATCAGGCAGCATCCCATATAGCAGATAGAAAGGAGCCACTGTACAAAATGGAAGGCTTTTAAAAGCAAAAGGGGTGGGGAAAGTAAAAGAATGGATTATTTCAGGCTAAGTTGTCTTTCCTTAGGCAAAAGCAGGGATGTCTATCAGGCAGATTACCTGAGTAGTGTTGATCAGAAATTCCCGATTGAATGGTTCAAGTTACAGAGGCTGAATCTGCAATTAGGTTTAGTATTAAATCTTGGTTTGCTGATGTGAGACTTAGCACAAGTGACTCTATTTTGGGCTTGTCTTTTTTTCTTAACATTGTAAATCCATGGAATGAACTCTATACTGTGGTCACAGGACGAAGAAGCACAAGATTAGAATTCACCTCAGTCTTATACAACAAAGCCCAGTCTTTTTTCTCCACACCATGTTGGTTTATGAGGTAGCTACATTCTAGCTGTCCTCCCCATGGTTCATGTAATACCCTCATGATTATTGTCATCTTCTTCTTCAACCTCATTATGAATCAGTCTAAAGGCTTATGTTTCTTAGTTGGGAATTGTTCTAAGAGAATATATTACATAGTTTTTCCACTCATTAGTTTTATAATCTAAAACAGAAAAACACTGAAGTAGACCTAATGAAAATAAGGTATGAAGAATAGAATGAGCCCAGGGAATTTTTCCATTAGTGACATTTACCTTATTAATATTATAGAGATAAGTGAATTTTCAGGGTGAAAAGCTCAGTATTAGATAGTTATAGCATTTTCATATCCAAGAAAATGATCATTTGACTGTGTAAACTATGTGAGGGAGACAGGATTAGAAGAGCTACTTGACCAAGGCTCGGTGAAGGAAGTAAAAAGGGTAAATGTTCCAGGGACAATCAAACTTCACAGTTGATTATTTTATTCTTCCTTGTGTAGTTGTATCTTTTTCTGCCCATTCTTCTTTGCTTTTTTCAAACCTAATGCTAATAATACAATTTCTACTTTTTCTTCCCATCATGTGTGGGTGAATTTTTCTTTCAAATTTTATGTCACAATATCATTTTGATCATTATAAGACTATAAAAGAATTTCAGAGTCAAGACATTCTAGGGGTTAAGTGCTAGGGCATGACAAGGGATATTCTTCAAGAAGGACCCTGAACTAATAGTGACAACTGTTAACTTTCTTCCCCTTGGCCTTCAGAATGAATTTTCATCCCTGACTCCTTTATTAGACTATTTTATTTCAGTACATGTCACAGTAGCTTGCCATTGCTATTACACTAGATATTTAATGCTCTTCTTCATGCATGTCTTGCATTCCTTTTGTGCGTTCTCATTGAACCTCATCTCTCACCCCCTCCATCTATTTGTGTAATGATTGATATGTGACTGTTGTCATGAACAACAATAGGCCCTGACCAAACTATGTGATTTTAGTTTATCATGTCAGATACCGTTTTTTTTGTTTTTGTTTTTGTTTTTGTTTTTGTTTTTCCTGGAGAGAATTAGTTGCTGCCTTAAAACTAATTCTCTTACCTCAATATGATATAGTTTCTGGTAACCAAGGATAAAAAAAAAAAATCTCTTCACCCTGTATTTATATTTGAAAAACAGATACTGGGCCTTTATTACTAAAGTCAATAACCAGGTGGAAAGATGTGAAATTCAGAAATCCATGAGTTGTAACTGATATTGTAATTGACTTCTTTCAACTCAAAACCACCATTTGCTTAATCTCTCTGATCTTCAAGTTCTTCATTATAAAATTGTCTTTTTCCTTTTTTCCCTTTTTCTCTCCCTTCCTTCTTACTTTCTTTCCTTTAACTCATATTTACTAAATATCTCCATTTCAAGGAGAGAACAACAACAACAACAACAACAAAAACAAATGGAATATTAAAATAACAATACAAGGCTATTATAATTAAATGACCAAATAAAAAGGAATAAACTCCATACGTATTTGTAAAGCACTATATAAAACTATGATATTACTGTTATTGGTGAATGACACTCCTGGGAAGACTAAATAATACAGAGGTTAAGAACTTGGGCTTTGGCATTAGAAAAACATGAGTTTCAATCTTACTAGCTGTGTGATCATGGGCATAGTAAAGTTTCTAAGTCAAAGTTTTCTCACCTGTAAAATTCAACATGTTAATAAAAGTATAGAACTCAAAGAGCTGTTGTGAAGAGTCAGTGAGTGAGATTACACATGTAAAATGTTAAGCACAAATGCCCAGCATATAATAAATGCTAAACAAAGTTAGCTGTTATTATTATTGTTAAGAAGACAGAGTAACTAGCACTCTTATCATCTATGTTGTTTAAAATAACCATAATAATCTCAAAGGATTATTCGAGAAGTCATTGAGTGCTGAAAGACTTAGGACTTCTCCCGTGGGGTGTCAAATATCCACTAAAGAAAGGAATTCATGAAGGTAGAGGCATGACTGTTTCCAGGATAGAGGAACAATAGTTTAAGGGTTAAGGCTTACATTTGTAAACCTTCTCAATGGTTGATCACCTATTTCTTTCTATCACTTTAAGCATCCGTTTTTCTCAGGTTTTTACTGAGCTTGTCTTACATTGTTCTCTCTTTGTGTATGGTCCTGGCCAGAGCTTTCTCTGGAGAAAATCAGCTGGTGTCTTAAAAGTCTCACCTTTCTTCCTAGATCCGTCAAAATCCTGTTCATCCTTCAAGGCCTGGTTCAAATATCATTCCTTCATCAGGCCTTTCTGGGTTGTTCCAAAATGTTATTCTAGATGTTTGCTCTGTGTTCCCATTGCGCACTTAACAATCTAGCAATCAATAAAAAATGATTGTATTTGAGATAGTGAATGTATATCTCTCTATACATCCATGTCTTGTATTATTAGACCATAAGCTATTTGAAGGATTTATATTGTATTCATCTTCGCATCTCATATCAAAATGTATTGTGCTTACTACAGCATAGAGCTAGATAAATGAAACTGAAATTATTTATATTAAATTGAATTCAGTCTTACTAAGAAAGAGGCAATGAGACTGCTTTCCTAAGAGTCTTTTTAAGATCTTGCTGGAGTAGATTTGGGAGCACACAATCAAGGAAAGGGCTCTGGGACTCTGCATTCCAGCTCAAATCTCCATCTCTACCACAAGCTGCTTCTGGATCTCAGAGGCCATCCATTACTGACTAGGTGGCCCTAGGTCCTTAAAGATGGAATTAAAGATAACCCATATGTAATATTTGAATTTGTGTCTTGATTACATGACTCTAGAAATCATGAGGTACAAGAATGTTCCATTTAGCTTATTTTTGCTGGATACTTATCAGAGCATAGTGTACATGTCCAGTACATTTAGGGCTAGAGTTAAAACAATTAAAACGTGTGAAACTTACATTTAGCTAAATGTTGTTAAGCAATTTCTTGGCTAAAAATATAAAATATAATCTTTATTTTCTTCTTTCCTTTTTTAAAATTTATATGTTGATCGTTAAAAAATCTTTGCAATTCAAGATTTTTTTTCTTTTTTCTCTCTGTCTGGGGGCCTTATCTGATTTTAATCAGGACTGGCCTGGTATGATTTGAAACAGCTGAGGCTGAGATGCCCTTTTTAAAAAAGATATCTTAAGTTGAAATTATTGGAACCACCTACCTATTCTACCCGCCTTGTCCAAGGCAGTACATGCTATCAAGTGTAAATATTGTGGGTTATGAATTTAACCCTAAAACATTCCAATACCTTGCTGTTTTCTCAGTAATTTTAAAGTCCTGGTAACCATACTATAGCTAGCTCTTGATTATCCGTAAAAAAGGAAATGAATAGTGGCACAAATAATCCAAAACAGAAAAAAACAATCAAAATGTTTCTTATATTTTACTTTGGAATGCTTTGTATGGCTTTTGGGGATTCAGATTTTCCTTCCCAGTGATGTTCTGCCCAGGAAAAAGTTAAAATGAGTTTGCGTTCTCTAAGCTCACATTAAATAGTTGCAGGGGGGATGTGGCCCAGCCACATGCTGTGTAGCAGAGAGAAGACAGCCTGAAATCTGATGGGAAAGAATTTCACTGATAATCTAGAAGTGGGAAATTTCCATATGAATAATTAAATATTGACTGGAATATAATTCAGTCTCGTAAATTAGTGTGGACAATTTTTCAACCCACATTTAAAAAAAATCCGGTTATCCTTTTCAAAGACATTACACGTGGTAAAAACAAATGACCTCAACGTTATAATTCGTGGTCCATTGGTACTGGTGCTGTGTGGAGGACTCAGGACTTATTGCTAAGGCCCCGGGTAGTCAATCTTCAGCTAATATACTCTAGCTCCATCCTACAATATTCTTCAATTATACATCTGTAAGTTTATGAAGTGCCAGACTGTGTACCAACTATTGTCTCATCTAGAGCAGTTACCATTGTGGGTCTTGTTTTAAAGATGAGAAAACTGAGAGTCAGAAAAGTTTATTACTAATTTAAGGTAACAAAGCTAGTCACTTGAAAGAGGTAAAATTTGAGACCTCCTAGTTTTGCAATTAGGATGGGGAAAAAACAAGAAAGGACTTCAAAAATGGAGTTAGTGAATGAATAAATGCATGTTAGTGGGTAATAATAATGTAATATATGTGATGTTTCTATAGGACCAAGTACACAGTGCCATTGAAATGGGCCATACAATCAGAGAGCTTCTTAGTAAGAGCTCTGAAATGGACAGAATAGGATTCCCAGTGGTGGGAATACCTGTGTCAGGTACACACACTTTAGGAAATGTCAGTCATGTTCAGAGAACTGCAAGTTGATCTGAAAAAGGAATCTGCTCAAGGTGAAGAAATATAAACAATATTGAAAATAGCAACAAAAAGAAATGTCTAAGTAGCAAATAGTCTTGCCATAAAAATCAGTGTGGAAGATAGGAATGGGAGAGAAAAGAGAGAAAAGGGGAGAAGGCTGTTTTTGAAACCCCTCACGTTTTCTCATGTTTAGAAAATGTACATGCTCACTTTGTTATCTAGTGAAGGACATTGTGTACATCTTTCAATAACTTTTAAGTGCTGGGAGTAGATTAGGGAAATAAGTAAAGATCAAGAATTGGTATGTCAAGATCACCCAATTGGCCAAGTGGAACCCCACACTCAGGTCTCCTGATTCCTACCCTAGTGATCTTCCACTAGCTAGGCTGGTTTTGAAGCACCGTGTTAGCATGTAATCTTCAGAGTAGCTTTGCAGAAGAAAGTAAGGGCTCCAGGATGCTTACAAAATATAACTCAAGGCTGATAGATTTATAGAGTTTCAATTAGTTCTGGAAATTTCCACATTCATCTTAGCTAACTCATGTTTCTTTTCCCAGGCAGACCATTTATCTGGCCTTGATACCTCCTTTGGCATCTCCCCATCACATCATCATAACTTATTCTGTCAAGTCTGATTTTACCCCTATCTAAAAGTGCGAGAGCCATATTGTGCTTTACCTCTACATAGCATGACCATCTTCTTGGTCTCTGTCTCTTTAGACTCTGGTCTTAGGTGTCTGTGGGCCCCATTCCTTGCTCTATAAACAATTTTGCATTACTGAGGATATGACCTATATGAAAGAGGCCCCAGAATTCTAGGTTTTCAACACATAATTCTTCCACCCTCTTCCTGTAGTGAATGGTTTGGTGCGCCACCTCTTTCAGGACCAAGGCACTCTAGCTGCCAACAGTATTGCCTGCTAACCTCCCACAGCTATGTCTTCCCTGCAAATTGCTCTCTGTCAATGGAAATGTCCTTGTCTAAGGTCATGCCCCTTCCCCAAAAGTAGCTCATGTATACTGATTGTTCAGACCCTCTGACACAATTCCAAGAAACTATGAAAAGCTATAAGAGCTCCAGAACTCTCCCACAGGATCAGCTATGCCCTCTCTTGCAAATGCACTGCTGTTCAGTTTTTCCCTTTGCCCATCCCTGTTTCCCTTACTCTGTCAAGAGTATCATTCCTGAGAGCAAGCCTAAAGAACTCCTTGCATACAAATCTCCGCTTCAGAATCAATTTCCCAGAGAACCTGATATTAGACATTCTCATCACCCTATACTTATTGTGACTTTTATGTTTTTAGTGTAATCATTTGCCCTATAATGAAAGAAAAACTAGCAAACTTAAAAAGGGTCAAAGATCAAGTTTTGGTAGATTATGTACAATAGCACCCATTGAGTCAGATTCTTAGCCCTGTCCAGCCATTTTCTTACTTTTGACCTCAAGTAAAAAGTTTATTATCCCTAGGTACTGGCTTCCTTTTGTTCTAATGGAAAATAACCTATATTATCAGATGATGGGAAAGAAAAATGAACAGATGGCTAAGCAATTCCTAGAAGACCATTAAGTGCTGTGGGAACACTTATACTCTGCCGTGAAAGC
Source organism: Pteropus alecto (assembly GCF_000325575.1). Lineage (NCBI taxonomy): Eukaryota > Metazoa > Chordata > Mammalia > Chiroptera > Pteropodidae > Pteropus > Pteropus alecto. Next base: position 1,446,805 of record NW_006492031.1, on the reverse strand, counting down.
TCCAAAATCTAGAGCCCCATAAGACTGAGATTCTACAGAACCCACTTCCTTGAAGGTAGTTTTGAAATACCCTTTGCTTCATTTCCTGTGGATTATGTAACCACAGAATTCCTCTGGGGACTTGGCCACACCCAAATATTAGCCTAAATCATTGAGTTTGACATGGATTCACAGGAATTTGGCAAGGACTTCACCCAGTTTTTCTATCAAATGAGATCCAAATGTTGTGTAGGTTGGGTGAGAGTTCAGTCAGAAGAGAAGGAAACTCAGGCTGATTAGCTGCTAAATTGTGATATTTGGAACTTAGATGTGTTTGGCTTGGTTTTAAAACTGGGAGGACAGTTTTGAGCCATAGTATATAATATAAGCCCTGGTCCAACTCAAAATATTTTTCATTTTATTTAGTTCTTGTTTTGGATCTGCATCTACCCCTGCTAATGTACACAATTCACTTTGCTAATTCCAAATACCAAGGCCAGTTCAGGCTCCTATGTGGTCAAAATGTAGTGGGGAAGCAAGTTCTTTAATTCTTTCTGGAACAGAGCAAGCCTTGACAAAGGATGAAGAGGGAAATGTTCGGCAAGGATTTGGGGAATCCCTGGCTCTGTTCCTGTGAAAAGTCCAGAAAGCTGTTGTTGGCTTTTTGAGTTGTTATCCAGGTTGAATTCTCTTTCTTTTCTCTGGGTATTCCGAAATGTCTGGCCTCTTACTTCATGAAATAGTGGTGATGGTTAGCCTGTGCAGCACTGGTTTGGGTAAAATTGTAAATTAAAGAAAGTTAGGTTTTGCTGCTCACATCAAATTTTATATCACAACTTCTCCTTAAATGTTTATTTTAGTATCCCCCCACAAAGAACCTCCACCACAGTCTCCACTGTCTTAAGGCCTAGTCTTCATTCTTCTAGAATCCCCTACTACCGTAGCACACAACCACTGGGCTAGCATTTCCCAAGCAGTGTCACATCTTCCACCCCACCCCACATACTTGTGTTCACCTGATCCCCATCCATACTCCTCCACTTTCCACCACCATTAGGATTCAGCTTTCATAGATCCCATCTCCTAAAGCCCTAGCTGCTTAGACAAACCAGTATGTTATAAAATATATTTTTATAGGAAAACCCACTAAAACTGTTGTCAAAATATGCTTGAGTCACTCACATGCCCAGTAATATCAGGTAAGCCTCAGTTTCTTCACTTCCAAAATTGTGATAAAAAAAAAAATAATTAACTCATGGGGTTTCAGATTAAAGTTAACTTTCATCAAAAAACATCTCTCAATCTTCCAAAATAAGATTGAGTGCCTCTCCCCTATGCTGCCATGTCACCACGAATTCACTGAAGCCTATAACTTTGTGTCCAAATTGCATCTTACCTTTCTAATTCTCACTAGCCTGAGGATCCTGAAGGCAAGGACTATAGTTGATCATGCTTGAAGCCCAGTGGCTAACACAATATCTAGCATGTAATTGTTACTCAAAATATGTGCATTGAATGAATGGTCCACCTCTGAGAGCATTTATAAATAGTAGAGATCATTTTTTCTCAGAGATCGTATTTATTATATTGAAACAGTGTCCTTTTTAGTTCATGTCTTTCTTGGAGAAGAGACACAATGGAAATGTTAGGTGGAGGGAGATGTTCTGAAAAGGGTAGAGTTCATTGTGTTTCTGAAATAACTCCAGGTAGGTGACCTCTTTATCTCCCCAGACATCTAGCTGGCCTTGGAACCCATACACCTGAAGAGGGATGTCTGAGACTCAACATTTCCTGCTTCACTTCAGACACCAATTTGGCTCAGTTTTCACCTTGAAGCTGAGATCAAATGTTTCCCAAATGTGGAGAGAAGAGGAGAGGTAGCTCATTTACTCCCTTGACTAATTTCCCTCACCTCATCTCCTCTCTTCTCACATTTTTTTTACAGAAACTTAAACTAGATTCCCAGAGAAAAGCCCTGTCCTCATCAAGCCAACAGCCTACACAGATGTGTGCTCTAACACTGGTCTCAGCAGCTCAAAATGGAGACAGAGAGTTCCTTATGGGGTGCTTGAACTCTGATGTGATGAGAAGAGGAGTGTGATGCTCCATGTTCACAGCAAAGTGATGTTGTACAGAAAGCCTGCCACTGCTAAAAGAGACTGGTAAGAAGACAGGAAAGAAATGGATTATTTCTGTCATACCTTTTGGGAGACAAATTTCCATGCATCTCAGTTTTATGTCTGGCAAGCAGAAGCACTAACTGCCTTTGTTTTGCACTATCTTTTCAAGGATGTTTCTATAGCAGACAGTGTTGGAGGAAAGAGGTAGTCTAGAGCACAGGCCAGATATTTTACAACATTTAGGATCTCCAAATTTGGGGCTCCTCTCCCATAATGCACTCCACAGTGTGAGTACTCTGATCTGGCTCTTCCCATTGCCCTGTGGAATTAGGGCCCAGAAAAACAATGCAAATATGCTGATATTCATGCCATTTGCTGTTATAAGTAATAAAGTCCTTCATATCTGATTCAGGGGTCTTATATATTCTGTAAGCATCCATGAAACTGTGTCAGGTTAACTTGTTAGCTTACCAGTAGCATAAAGTTTCAGACACTTTGCAGTTCTTGATAGTGTTCTGCCTAAAGGCAGCCAAAGAATTCTACCCTTTATGGGGGTGCATTAACCCTATCTTCTATGGGGAAAGAGGGGAGAGAAAAGAGTTATCTATTTCTTGAATGTCTTCTGTTTGCTAAATTGGACTAGGCTGAGCTGAGCCTTTCATATATTAATTCATTTAATCTTCACAGTAATCCTAGGAGTAGACATTATGCTACCATTTCCCAGATGAGAAATCCTAGGCTCAATAAGGTGAAGTGACTCTCCAAGGTCACTCATAGGTAAAGTGTCGATGTGCAATTTAAGTCTAGGCCTGTCTGCTGAGAGAGCCTCTGACTCTCCTGTTATATCATTCTGGAAAGTTGGTCTGTTCTGTGTGTTGAATAAGTGACTAATCAAGGATAACATAAGAGGTGCTAGCAAGTTTAAAATAATTTCTCTTACCACTCTGTTATCTTCCTCATGATTTTGCCTAGGTCTAGCCCTGGATGCAGGCCTACATTTCCAGCTTAACAGAGCATTTATTTTATTTTTTGATCTAATCTAGACTTCTGTCTTCTTTTTTTCTAGAACCTGAACCTCTACCAATGTCACTCCTAGTGCTTACCCTTGATCTTTTTGACACTGGCTATTGCCATGTGGAAATTATTTTGTTGTTGTTGTTCATTTGTTTGTTTTGTTTTGTTTTCCTAATTTGAAGAAAGGATGTAAAGCAATTTCTCTATCACCACAGAGCACTTCACAGTTCTAAAGAAACTTATTTGGTTTTCAAACGTGACTGGAGTATTTTGCACCCAGATGCTTAGACTCATCATCTGCTCAAACACTACTCAGAAAGACCCACCCATGCATTCTCCTATTCACCCACTGCATACCAGCCTGCTCTGCCTGCAACCATTATTGTTAAGGACTTAATAGTACTCATGCTACATTGTTTGAAACTTTGCTTCATGAAATCATAATAGCATTTGACTGTACCTACTACCTAGCCTAAATACAGCACAGATTGACTTTACCTTATAGCAAATGGGTCAAAGCACAGGCCTCTTTTTTGTGTAGTACCTGTTTTGTTTTTGTTTTTGTTTTCTATTAAGAAGAAAAAGCGTCAGGGAGATGAAGTATACATGGAGAGGTAGAAAATGAGCAGCCCTTTTCATTGAAACTTTTCCATCACAAGGGTTTGTTGAGATCTCAGACTCTTGAACATTACTACTAATTATTTTTTCTTAGGTACTATGCTATTACATACCAAAATTCCTCTGGGAGCTTTCGTGGGGGCTATATTTCACTCATAAAAATATTTTGTGAATAATCTGAATGTTTTAGATTATATGTTAATCTAACACATTTAAAAACATATTTTTAAATGGAATAGATTTAGTTAAGCAATAAACTAATATAGTTGATATAACTATAATTCTCCAGGGAGAAAAACTGCCACCCACCCTCTGGTCCTCAATACTATTCGAATACAACAAGAATAGACCAATTAGCAATTAATACTTTTTAACATTTATTAGCACTGCCTAGACTCAGTGTAAGCAAATTTTGAAATAAAAAGAAAAGGATAATGGGTCATAGACCGTGTTTTATGGAACTCATAACCAAGTTGAGGAGAAAGATAGTAACACATGAAAAAGAAATAACCTATACCAGACAGAAAGTGAAAAGACACATATGTGCAATGTAGATAATAAATGGGTCCTGCAGGAGTTGTGAAAAAGTATCACTGATTTCCTAGTTACCAAAACTAAATAACGAAAAAATCTTTAAATTTCACAGCTACTTCACCTCCATACAGACTCCTTCAAAATCCCTCTTACAGCCTCCTCTTTTTATACCTAGTGTCAATGCTTTACTGTAGTCTTTTTCAATTCATGTTTAGATTTTTAAAACTCCTCACTTGTCTCCTTACTGGCCTCTGCACACTCCAATTCATGTGGAGTCCAAATTAAGCTTCAGAAAACACTACTTTGATCCTTTCCTTCCCTATTCAAAACCTCTTCTAGATGCTAATTTCAAATTAAAATTAAGTCAAAACCTGATGATCTGCACGAAGATGAAGCCAGGTTCAAAATTATCTGGGCTTAGTCCTAGGATAGTAACAATGGAAAGATGGGGAGGGAGGGAGTGCTGGATGGTGAGCCCCTATTCAACAACAAAAGACAAATTGAAATAGAGCTTATTACTCACAAGTCTTGGAGAAAGTACCAGGCATGCCTCGAGGGGCCACATGGGGAAATTAAGGCAGAATACAGTGAGAGAGAGAGAGAGAGAGAGGACTTGATATTTGGAACATATGGGGTGAGAGAAGGTAGCATTACTAAGAGGTATGGGCTTAAATCTAGAAGACTGAATGATGGGCAAATGACAAAAATAAAGATGAGCACATTTGTAAAAAGAGATAATGAAGTAAGGAGATTTAGTGTTTTGGTAATATCCATCATTTAACATGCACTTAGTAGGATATATGAGGTGTTCAATAGATGTTTGTTGAACAAATGAATAAAAGAATGAATGGACATCTGAATTTTATTAAGGCCATTATTTTATTTTATCTCTACAACAACTCTATTTGGTGGATTTTACGTCATGATATCTAAACCAAGGCTCAGAGAGAATGTTTTGTTCTCCCAAGATACCACAGAGAATGAATGACAATTCTTGAATGTGAAGCTAGATAAGTCTAATGTTGAAGTCTTTCTATCATGTTGCCCTCTGGAGAGTCCAGCAAATAAATTAAAGCTGGGAAGATAGGTCATGACTAAAGGAATAGCTGTGGGATGCATTTGCAAAAGATGACTACTGAAAATTAATTAGTGCTCTTAACCACCATGCTATGGTAAATTTTGATGTACAAATTATCCATAAATATTAGTTACTTTCCTCTCAAGAACAAGTTAACCATATTAATTTTTTAGGTAGACAGTTTAAAAGTATTTAGAATAAGGGTTAACAAACAACATATCATAGGCCATATATGGCCCACTGCCTGTTTTTTGTATGGCCCACAAGAATTATTTTCACATTTTCAAATAGTTGAAAAAAATTTTTAATAATATTTTGAAACACATTAAAATTATATAAAATTCAAAATTTAATTCTGCACATAATGTTTTATTGAAACACAAACATCTCCACTTACATATTGTCTATGTCAATTTTGTACTACAAGAGCAAAATTAGATTGTGAGAGAGACCAAATGGCCTGCAAAGCCTAAAATATTTACTATCTGGCATGTTATAGGAAGTTTGCTGACCTTGATTTAACTAAAAACTTTCACTGGCAAATGAAAGAGAAGTGAACTTAAGGACTTGAATTTCCCAGGAATGTTGTTGCCCTTTACCCCTCCTAAAGCCTCTCCCTCCTCTCATATTCTTTATGGACTGCACACGCACCTGCACTTCTTGAAGGGTCGGTAGTGAGGAAGAAAGACATCTCCGACACAGCACTTTGTTGAATTTCTTGGATGGAGAAAGAAGGCAGAAGGAGACTTGCTGGGAAGGGTGAAGATGAAGCTTTCGTCTCAGTTCTGAATTACAGCCAGATGAATTTATCCCTTTTGTCTATAGAATTATAACTTTTAATAAGCATAGGAAGTACAGGCACTCAACAGTCAGGGGAGGAGAAGCAATGCCAAGTCACATCATAAGTGTCTTCTCCCTGAGGCTAGTCTGTGATCAGCAAAGCGGACAGCTCAGGTTCTTTCCAAATGTCTACCAACTCTTCACTGAGAAATCGCAAAACCTCCAGGGCTTTCCCACAGGGCCAAGAGCCAGTTCTCTTGGGTCCTATGCTGAGCTTTGTCAGTAGACCTCCAGCATGACAGCAGCAAGCTATTTTATTTTTCTGCCTTACTTAGTATTATTAAATAGAATTAAAATATTTACTGGATTCTTCAATGTGTTCACGCTTGTAGCCTATGTGATAACAATTGAGTGATAACAGCAGGGAACTGTCTGCTCTTTTTTAAAATTTTCTATAATTATGGTTAAATATATATGTTTACTATTTTAACCATTTTTAAGTTAACAGTTCTGTGATTTACATTGTTGTGTAATGATCATCCTGTCCATCTCCAGAACTTTTTTCATCTTTCCCAGCTAAAACTCTACATTCACTAAACAATAACTCCCCATTTTCTCCTCTCCTAGGGCTTGACAACCAGCTCTTTCTGCCTATGAATTTGACTTCTCTAGGTATTTTATACATGTGGAATATTACAATATTGGTCCTTTCATGTCTGGTTTATTTTACTTAAATAATATCTTCAACATTCATCCATATAGTAGCATGTGTCAGAATTTTCTTCCTTTTTAAGGCTTAATAATATTTGATTTTATGTCATTTTGTTTATCTATTCATGTCTTGAAGGTAGAAACTAGTTGTTTCTGCCTTTTGGCTATTTTGAATAATGCTGCTATGAACATGGGCACACAAATACCTATTGAAGTCTCTACTTTCACTTCATTTGGATATATACCCCAAAGTTTAATTTTTGGAGGAATAGCCAAACTGTGTTTCATAGTGGCTGCACAAGTTTGTATCCCTCCAGCAGTGCATAATGATTTCGATTCCTCCACATCCTTGATATTTTTTTTCCCCCGAATGGGTGTGAAGTGGTATCTCCTTGTGGTTTTGATTTGCATTTCCCTAATGACTAGTGATGTTGAGCATCGTTTCTTACGCTTATTAGCAAATTGTATACCTTCTTTGGAGAAATGGCTATTCAATTCTTTTGCCATTTTATTTAAAAATATGTTTTGTTGTTGTTATTGTTATCATAGGAGTTCTTTATATATTCTAGATATATGATTATTCAATTATTTTTTTTCCTATTCCATATGTTGACTTTTCATTCTGTTGATAGTGCCCTTTGGTACATAATTTTAAAAATTTGTGGTCCAATTTATCTATTTTTGTTGTCAGTGTCTGTGCTTTTGGTGTCATAGCGACCAAATCATTGCCAAACCTAATGTAAAGATTTTCTGCTATGTTTTCTTCTAAGAGTTTTATAGTTTTAACTTGTACATAAGTCTTTGTCCCGTTTCAGGTTAATTTTTATATATGGTGTAAGGTAAGAGTCCAACTTCAATCTTTTGCATGTAGATATTCATTCTTCCCAAAATCATTTGTTGAAAAGACTACCCTTTCCGCATTGAGTAGTTTGGGCACCCTAATTAAAAATCCTTGACAATATATGTGAGAGTTTATTTCTGAGTCAGTTTATGTTTTGATATTAGCAACATGCATTTAAAATCAAGACCCAAGTTGCATGAACTTTTCATAGACTATCTAATTAAATAATCAATGCATTCATGTTATTAGAACATTAGTGAAAGTTGATCTTGTGCTAGAGTTTCAAATGCATAAATTGGTATCACCACTAGTTTGTGAGTTTCTAGAGACTGAAAACACTCTTATGATTCAAATTTAAACTTAATGTATATGTACTGTTTGTTGATTACGTGTCACTATCATGGTAGCACTAACAATGCAGAAACTTTTATCCAAGAGCTTGCAAATTAGTGGGGAAACAAACACGCAAACATATGAGTTTCTGTCTGTCTCTCTTTTTTTTTTTTTTGTGAGAATAGTACTCCAGAAGGTAAAGTAGAAGATATAAAGAAGGAAGTGGTGAAATCCAACTAGAAAGGAGAGAAAGCCTTCTCAGAAGTTGTGACACTTCTGAATTTTGAAGGATGATTAAGACTTTGCCCAACCAAAAAAAAAAAAAAAATTCAGAGATCATAAAGACATTGAAAACAGAGGAACTACAAATGCAGAAAGTCAGAGGGAGGCAACATTACGGTCGTTAGAGGACTATCGAGGAATGTATATTACAAGGCCAGAAAGTGACTGAGGATCCTAGAAGAATAGGCAGGAGCAAAATCCTAGAATTTAAACTTTTATTATGAGTGTGATTGGAAGGATTTGCATGTATCTTTCTTAGACTAGTCCATAGTACTTATAATTGTTATTGAATTGATTTTAGTCTAGTAAAACAATGATTTATTTTTCAAACTTTTTCTTCTCAAATATTACTTCTCTCTTTCCTTCTTTTTCTTCTCTTTCTCTCTATCTAATATGATTTTGGTGGCTTTCCTATTTTTTCCTAGAGACATATCTCAGGTACAGAAGAACATAAACAGAGGGGCATAAATTTAGAAAAAAAAATGAAAAAGTAAATTTACACAAAAAACTTTGAGGCTACTATCTAAGTTTGGCTCTGTTGAACTTCCAAATGTGTTTTAAATTAGGTCATCTCAACTAAAACTACAATTTCAAAACATTCAAAGCAACATTATTGGAATTGGAACAAAGCATATTTGATTTCCTCTAAACGATTTTTAAAAGTGTAGTTAAAAGCAGAGCTCTCAAATGTAAAAAAATACATGAAAAGAAAGCCCATAAGCAAATTGTCCTCATGATAAATGGCACTAAAACTTCCAAACTATCAAAACTTGTAATCCCTTAGTAACATCTCCCATACAGGAACAATGCCTATTCAGCAACCTCATTTTTCTGAGCAGGGTCAATCAGATGGAAGTGAGTAGAGGAAGCATTTGAAACTGTAAAAACAGATGTGCAGAGTCCATAAACTCAAATAGATTTAGTTCTTATTTTACACACAATACAAGCAAACTTTGTTGTCTATTATCCTAAGAGGAGAAAATATGAGCAATAAGTTACAAGAGCAGCAAAAGAAAGGTGGCTAGAAACAGGCACAAAAATACTGCTGAGAGAAAAAAATTTATAGTTAGTTTGATAAGGACAAGGCAGAAAAAATATGAAAGGCCTACAAACTCTGAAAGGAAAACCCACTAACGACATACAAAATTTTTTTTTGATTATTTATTTATTTATTTATTTATTTATTTATTTATTTATTTATTTAAAATTATTTTCAAGAAATTGATGTGTAGCCAGGAGTAACATATGCACATTCACATTTGCTTAAAGTGGAGCGTAAGATATGCCCATGAATCAAAAATACTATAGTCTATTTATTATTTTTTTCTTTTTAAATTATGTTTTATTCAGAGAGTAGCTTAGTGATCCACTTGGAATCATATATGACTCATGGTAAAACTATAGCATTAAAGGTTTGTATTTTTGTTCCCTAAATCATCTTATATCTATAGCAGCAGATCAGCATAATTAAATAATCTGGCTTTTTTTCCAGCCCTATGTATTGAATCTGCTAATCTTTCTGCATTTTTTGTTTAGTTTCTTTTTTTTTAAATTCCCATCCCCCCACTCCCCAACTCCTCCCCTTGGCAACCATCAGCTTCTTCTCTATATCTATGATTCTGTTCCTGTTTTGTTTTGTTTATTCATTTGTTTGTTTGTTTGTTTGTTTTCAGATTCCACATATAAGAGAAATCATATGGTATTTGGCTTTCTTTCTCTGATTTATTTTGCTTAGCATAATACCTCCCCATTGCTGTGCACCCAGGACTCTGACCCTGCGCCACTTTTAGGGCACTAGGGCAGGCTCAGTGCCAGGGTCTGGGCCACCCAGGGAGCCTCTACGTCCATCCATGTTGTCCTAAATGGCAACTTTTCATTCTTTTTTATTGCTGAATATTCTCTAGTGTACATACATCACATCTTCTTTATCCATTTATCCATTGTTTGACATCTAGGTTGCTTCCATATCTTGGCTATTACTAGTAATGCCGCAATGAACATAGGGATGTATGTATATTTTCAAATTACTGTATTTGTTTTTTCAGATAAATCCCAGAACTGGAATTGCTGGATCATATGGCAGCTCTATTTTTAATTTTTTGAGGAATCACCATACTGTTTTTCTTAGTGGCTGCACTAATTTACAATCCTACCAACAATGTATGAGTGTTCCCTTTTTCTCCACATCCTTGCCAGCACTTTTTATTTGTTGATTTATTGATGATAGCCATTCTGACAGGTGTGAGGCAATACCTAATTGTGGTTTTGATTTGCATTTCCCTGATGATTAGTAATGCGGAGCATCTTTTCATATGTCTATTGACCATCTATATATCCTCTTTGGAGAAATGTCTACTTAAGTCCTCTGCCCGTTTTAATCAGAATGTTTGTTTTTGTTTGTTTGTTTGTTTTTTATGTTAAGTTATATGCATTCCTTATATATTTTGGAAGTTAACCCCTTATCAGATGTGTCATTGGTAAATATCTTCTCCCATTCAGTAGGCTGTCTTTTTGTTTTGTTTATGGTTTCTTTTGTTGTGCAAAAACTTTTTTAGTTGGATATAGTCACATTTGTTATTTTTTTCTTTTGTTGCCCTTGCCAGAGGAGACATACCCAAAAAGATATTGCTAAGAGTGATGTCAAAGAGTTTACTGCTTATGTTTTCTTCTAGCAGTTTATAGTCTCGGGTCTTCCATGTAAGTCTTTAATACATTTTGAATTTACTTTTGTATATGGTATAAGAAAGTGGTCTAATTTTTGCATGTATTTGTCCATTTTATCCAACACCACCTGTAGAAGAAACTGTCTTTACCCCATTGTATATCTTTATCTCCTTTTTATAGAGTGATTGACCATATAAACGAGGATTAATTTCTGGACTCTCTCTTCCATTTCATTGATCTGTAGATCTGTTTCTATGCCAGTAGTATGTTGTTTTGATTATTGTAGCTTTGTAGTATAATTTGATATCAAGGAGCATGCTACTTCTCACTTTTTTCTTTTTAAAAAATTCTTTAGTGATTCAGGATCTTTTGTGGTTTTATATAAATATCAGGATTAGTTTTTTTAATTCTGAGAAGAATGTCACTGGTATTTTTAATAGGAGTTTCAGTAAGGACATTTTAACATTATGAATTCTTCCAATCCATTAGCAAGGTATATCTTTCCATTTATTTTGTGTCTTCTTCAATTACTTTCTTTAATGTCTTATAGTTTTCATAGTACAGGTTTTATATCTCTTTGGTTAAATTTATTCCATGGATATCTTATTATTTTTGATGCAATTGTAAACAGGATTGTTCTCTTAATTTTTCCTTCTCGTTGTTCATTGTTGGTATATAGAAATGCAACAGATTTCTGTATATTGATTCTGTGTCCTGCAGCTTTACTAAATTCATTTATTAGTTTTAACAGTTTTATTATTATTATTATTATTTTTGGTGGAGTCTTTAGGAGTTTCTACATATAATATACTGTCACTACAAATAATGAGGATTTTTACTTCTTCCATGTGGATTGGATGACTTTTATTTCTTTTTCTTGTCTGATTGTTGTGGCTAGGACTTCCAATACTATGTTGCATAGAAGTGGTGATAGTGGACATCTTTTTCTTGTTTCTGATCTCAGAAGAAAAGTTTTCAGCTTTTCACCATTGAATATGATATTACTGTGGGGTTGTCATATATAGCATTTATGATGTTGAGATGTTTCTTCTGTATCCACTTTGTTAACATTTTTATCATAAAAGGATGTTGAATTTTGTCAAATGCTTTTATTTGCATCTATTTTGATGATCATATTACTTTTATCCTTTATTTAATTAATGTGATGTATCATGTTGATTAATTTATGGATATTGAAATATCCTTGCATCCCTAGGATGAATCCCACTAGGTCAAAGTGTATTATCTTTTTTAATGTATTGGTGAATTCATTTGCTAATATTTTGTTGAGAACTTATACATATATTTTTATCTAGGATATTGGTTTATAATATTCTTTTCTGTACTGTTTTTGTTTGGGTTTGGTGTCAGGATAATGCTGGCTTTATAGAATTAGTTTGTAAGTATTCCTTACTCTTTAAGTTTTTGAAATATTTCAAAAAGGATAAGTATTAATTCTTCTTTGAAGTTTTGGCAAAATTCGCCTGTGAAGCCATCTGATCCTGGACATTTGTTTGTTGGGAGTTTTTGGATTACTGCTTCAATTTCATTGCTAGTAATAGATCTGTTTAGATTTTGTATTTCTTCCTGTTTTGGTCTTGGAAGGTTATATACTTCTAGAAATTTATCCATTTTTTTCTGGATTGTTGAATATGTTCTATAAATATTTATTAAGTTAACATATAATGGTTTGTAGTAGTCATTAATGATTATTTGTCTTTCCGTGATACCAGTTGTAACTTCTCATCTTTCATTTATGATTTTATTTATTTGAGCTCTCTCTTTTTTAATGAGTTTAGCTTAATGTTTACTAAGTTTATCTTTTCAAGGAACCAACTATTATTTTATTGGTCTTTACTATCATTTCTGAAAATTTCTATTCATTACTTTCTTTTCTGATCTTAACTCTTCTTCCTTCTGTTTACTTTGGATTTTATTTGTTCTTCTTTTCCTAGCTCCTTTAGGTACTAAGTTAGATTATTTATTTGGGATTTTTTGTTTGTTTGTTTCCTGAGTTAAGCCTTTATAGCTATGAACTTTGGCCTTAGAACTGCTTTTGCTGCATTCCATGAATTTTGAAAAGTTGTGTTTTCATTTTCATTTGTCTCAAGACAGTTTTTGACTCCCTCTATTATTTCCTCTTTGATCCATTGGTTGTTTAGTAGTGTGTTTAGTCTCTATGTAATTTTGTGGGTTTTTTTTTCCAGTTTTCTTCGTAGTTGACTTCTAGTTTCATGCCATTGTGGTCTGTAAAGGTGCTTGATATGATTTCAGTCATCTTGAATTTATTGAGGCTTGTTTTGTCCCCTAATACATGATCTATCCTGGAGATAGTTCCATGTGCACTTAAAAAATGTTTATTCTGCAGATTTTCAATGATATGTTCTATAAATGTTTATTAAGTTGAACTGATCTAATGTGACATTTAAGGCCATTCTTTCCTTATTAATTTTCTGTCTGGATTATCCATCCATTGATATGAGTTACGTATTAAAATCCCTATTATTATCATATTACTATGGATTTCTGCCTTTATATCCATTAGTAATTGCTTTATATATTTAGATGTTCTTATGTTGAGTGCATAGATATTTATGATTGTTATATCCTCTTCTTGGATTGACCCCTTTATAATTATGTAATGTCCTTTTTGTAGTTTTTTCTTTTTTACATTTTTTTTTGTTTCGAAGTCTATTTTGTTTGATATAAGTATTGCTACCCCAGCTTTCTTTTTGTTTCCATCAACATGGAATATCGTTTTCCATCCCTTCACTTTTAATCTGTATGTGTTTTTTGATTTGAAATGAGTCTCTTATAAGCAGCATATAGATGAATCATATTTTATTTTTTTTAATCCATTCAGCCACCCTATTTCTTTTTATTGGAGAATTTAATTAATTTACATTTAAAATAATTATTGATATGCATGTACTTATTCCATTTTATTAATTGTTTTTTGGTTGTTTTTTGTTTTCCTCTGTTTTTTTCTTTTGCTCTTGTGGTTTGCTGTTATTCTTTAGTATTTTTGGGGGGTTCCTTGCTCTTTGTTCTTTGTATACCCTTTGTAGGTTTTTGGTTTGTGACTACCATGAGGTTTATGTACATCATTCTATATCTGTAGTAGTCTATTTTAAACTGATATGGACTTAAATTCAAATATATTCTACAAGGACTACATTTTTACTCCTCCCTTTATGCCTTATGTTTTTGATGTCATGTTTTAGATCTTTTTGCGTCATGTATCTTCTACCTACTTATTGTAGTTTGAGTTTTTTTTTTTCTTTTGACTTTCATGGTAGCTTTTTAAATGTCTGACTCACTGTATTTATTAAATATTTAGCTTTAACTGTGAGATTTTCTCTTTCTCTGTATTTTGTTATTTCTAGTTATGGTATTTCCTTTTCTGATAAAATAAGACACTTTTAATATTTTTTCTAAAGCTCAATGTTTGGTTTTTACTTGTCCAGGAAACTATCTCACCTTTAACTTTGAATGACAGCCTTGCCTGGTAAATTATTCTAGGTTGTAGGTCCTTTCTTTTAGTATTTTAAAGATGTCTTGCTGCTTGCTTCTGGATTATAGAGTTGCTGCTGAGAAATCAGCTGATAGGCTTATGGGATTTTCTTTGTATGTAGCCCATTGTTTTACCAAGCTTTCTTCAATATTGTCTTTTTATCTTTAACTTTTGCCATTTTAATTACAATATCTCTTTGGTTTCATCTTGTTTGGAACTCTGTGCTTCTTGGACCTGGATATCTGTCTCCTTTCCTAAGTTAGGAAAATTTTCAGTCACTGTTTCTTGAAATAAAAGTCTTGTTCTTTTCTTTTTCTTTTCTTTCTAGGATCCATATAATGTGAATTCTTGAGCATTTGATGTTATCCCAGCAGCTCTTTAAACTATCCTCATTTTTTAAAAAAACTCCTTTTTCCTTCTGCTGTTCTGATTAGTTGATTTTCACTAGTTTGTCTTCCAGGTCACTGATCTGTTCTTTTGTGTTAGCTATTCTGATGCTGATTTTTTCTCATGTTTTTTTCATTTCAGGTCTGCTTGGTTCTCTATTACACTTTCTAACTCTTTGTTGAAGTTCTGCTTGGTTCTCTATTACACTTTCTAACTCTTTGTTGAAGTTTTTTCTAAGTACCTCTATTCCACTCTCAAGTTTGGTGAGCATCTTTATTAACAGTTCTTTGAATATTTTGTTAGATGAATTACTTATTTTTGTTTCCTTAGGGTTTTCTTTTTTCTTTTTTTCTGGAGACTTTCCTTGTTACTTTATTTGAGAGATATTCTTCTTTCTTTTAATTTTATTTAACTTTCTATGCTTGTTTATATGAATTAGACAAAATAGCTATCTCTACCAGTCTTGTAAAAGTGGGCTTATGTAGAAGCTGCATCTGTATAGGCTGTGTGTGCCAGGTGGTTTTAGCAAGCCAGTAGAAGCCAAGCAGGTATCTGAGCCACCTGTGGCACTGGCCTACTAAGGCTGAGAAGCTCCAGGTGGAAAGGCTAGGTGTGTGTAGTAATGTTCTGTTAGCTGTGCTTGTTTCCTTTGCTCAGGGCTGAAAGGGGCTCTGGCTATGTGTCCGGGAACATGCTGCATTGATCTTGTATTTAGGCCAGAGTACCTGAATAGAGCCCCCTTCCAACCTACTGAGGTAGAAAGGGGCATAAAAAATAGTGCTCACTGGCCCCTCTAGCCTCAGAGAATTTTCACATTCCCTGGAGAGCTTGTGTGGCTCCCAAAATTTCTCTATCTAGTCTCTCTTTTGTTTGTTGTAGAGAAAGTGGTCCCTTGTAGAAGCAACCTCTATGTGGGCTTTATATTTGGGGTAATTTTGGGTGGTTGGAGCTTTATAGTTGCTTATGGTGCCCAGAGACTGGCTTGCCAGGTTGGAGCAGCTCCCAGCAGGAGGGCCTGGTGCATGTAGTGATGCCCTGTTGTTCAGACTTGCTCCCTTTGTTTGAAGGCTAAAGGCTCCAGGCAATTTATCTGGGAACGGCTGTGGTGATCTCACAGGTAGGCAAAAGCACCCGAATAGAGCTCCTGCTGACTATGTGGAAGTGAAGGAGGATGTAAAGAATGATACTCACTAGCTCCTCCAGCCTGAAGAATTCCTATAGCTTCTAGAGGGCTCCCGAGGTTTCCTAGCCTTCTCTGTTTGATCCCTTTCTCTTGTCATCCAGAAGCTGTTTATTCAGTCCTCAGTTGTCTTGAAGGAGTAATTGCTATCTATAAATATGCATATTTGAATTTGCACATGGGAGAATGCTAGTTCAATGTCCTATTGTACCACTGTCATCATGGACCTCTGAAAAGAGGTCTACCCACCTCAGTAAACTCCACTATGTTTCTAAAGGAAAGTACAGGATCAAAATTCATGTTCATCGTGATCTTTTTCATCAGTATAGTTATACTTTAAACATTTGGGCTCACATAAGAAGATGAACTATTCTGGAAAATTTACCTCTGTAGAAATAACCGTATCTTATTCTGCCATAATACCAGTTAAATGAAGCATCAGACCACCTCACCTAATGTTAGTATAATTTACTGTGCAATTACTATAATAGCAAAAATTTATGGTTAGATACCTTATGTAATTTCCCCACATACTAGATATAACCTCAGTCAAGACTTAATCTCCTTATCTGTAAAATGATTATAATAATACTAACTATATTATCAATCTGTTGTGAGGGCAAAAAGAAGTAATTAATGTATGATGCCCAGCATTTAACATAGCCAATGCTTCATATATGCTAAATACTACTACAACCACCACCATCACCACTACCACCATCGTTGATCTCATAACAGCACTATACCTGAGTTCCTATCTTGGCTTCACCATTTATGAGCTATATGGTCATGGAAAAGTCATTTAACTTCTTTCTGACTCAGTCTTCTCACCTGGAAAATAAAGACAGGGCTATATGATATCTACCTCATGAGGTTGCTTCAAGGATTAAGTGAACTAACATATGAAAAACTCAAGGTTCTTATTATCTTCCATTTTACTTCTAAAGATACAAGTTCTCAAAGTATAGTTTGCAGACACTTGGTGATCCCTTTTTCAGGTAGCCTGCAAGACCAAACTATTTTCATAGTAATATTAAAATGTAGTGTGCCTTTTTGCACTGCCACTCTCTTAAATATACAGTGGAGTTTACCAGAGGCAACATGAAATGTGGTATCACTACAGATTGATTGCAGGTGCATGTTTCAGAATCTAGCTCTCTTCTATGAAACAATAGATTTGCAAAAAATATAAAATAATGCTCTTCTCTATTTCTTGTAAAATAATTATTTTTCTTAAAATTTCTTTTATATTTTAGCTTATAATGGGTTATTGCTATTATTTTAATGAATAAATAATTTTAATGCTTAGTTTTAATTTCAATATAGTAAATATTAATATATAAAGTAGCACAAACAAAAATTATTTGGGTCTATCAATAATTTTAAAAATATAAAGGGATTCTAAGACAGAAATATTTGAGAACCACTGTCATAGTACATAAAGCTTCAATTGACATCCTCAAGGTCAATTGCTAGAGATTGGAGTATAAGTAAAGTCAAGTCTCAACCAACATTTCCTGATAATAAAACTTAGTGGTCATTGTAATAGATCACACTTCAAGAATAATAGAGGTCCCACATCAAGAGAGGGCCAATGGTCATCACAACGCTTTTCCAGCTGAGTACTTTTGCAGGGCTCTGTATGGTTTATTTAGCAAGACTCTGCTCTTAACATAGTATTCAAGGCTCACAGATGTTTTCTAACATCTTAAATTTTATTCCAAGTGGCCAATCACTGCAGAATCAAATTCACATATAGGTCTTGCCTGATGATTAAGAAGAGGCACCAAGTGTTAATACGCTTGAATTGTGATCCCCATCACAGATTCCCAATGTCAAATGTCAGGCAAGAATTCTCACCCATTTGTAAGCCACTTTTCAGAAGTTCAAGAACTAATTTCTGGGAAGAAGTTCAAGAACTAATTGGGAAGAAACTGTTCTTCCCAATCCTGTCCCCATACCACAGATAGCTAAGTTTCAGTCTTAAAAAAAATTGGAGGGATACCAGGGCATACTAAAAGGAGGGAAAATAAGTAGAGACTGTCATTTATAGAAAAGACACATGTGGTCTCTTTTTGAATAAACATTTGATACTTGAGTGTGTTACTGGTACGAACTAGTTTAAGTATATAATATTCTGATTTAGGGTCCCCACCATTGTCTTGGTGCAGAGTTTACACCTGCTTTGTTTAAGACCTTTTGTCTAGGAGGCTACAGATTTTTAACACATATGTATAGACACGCATATATAGAAACAGTATAATGCATTTGGTTGGATTTGATTGAAATCTTCAGTAGTAATTCAAAGAGTTTGGCTTATGGGGAAATGTCACAGGTTTGCATGCATTATGCAGAATTTTCTGCTAAGTGCAATGGGCTTTTGGAAATTAAATTGCTTTATTTCAATTCAATGCTTACTTGACATGAATGTCACATTTATGCTGAAGAATCATATCATTTTTCTATTTCTTCTCCCAAAACATTAATTCTTAAAATGTTACCCTACATAGACTATAGCTACACAAAGCCAGCCTTCCATCTGGAAATAATGTACTTTTATTTTATTATCCTGATGTTCCTAAATCTAATATTTGATAAGATGTAGTTAAATTACCTGGATATTTAACTATTTTTATTTATAGCTAGATGCCATAGTATTATTATTTTTTTAAAGCAGAGAAATAAGCAACAGGAAGTGAAAATCATTTCGATCAAATTATATAACATCACAGAACTAAACAACCCTATTCCAATATTTTGTTAAATTGAATAATTTCAACTAAATATTATCAGATAACTTTGTGTATTGAATACAATGTGCCAAACAAAATAAACTGACTCTTTTACTGTTGAAATAATGTAGAAGGGACATGGAACCTGAGGTAACAAGCACAAGATACATGGGGCAAGGTAAAGTTGATTGGATTCTCTCTTCCAACATTGAGAGTCTGGACAGAGCTGAGTGTCTCAAGCAGCAAAGCAAGGACATTAGTGCTCTTAACTTAGACTCTACAGAGGAGGCTACTCCTGTGATGTCTTTATCCTAGCCACCACTGATATTTGGGAAAAGAGGCATACAGGTAGATCTAACTACTGACCTGTAGTTAAGGATTCACCCTTTCTCAGTTTTTCAGCCAGTGTCTCAGTAAATATTGGACACATCCCAGGCTTCAAGGATGCTCCATTTCTTCACTCCACTACTTTAAGACTTGGAAATTCAGGAAGCAGAACACTACAACATCTATAGCCTACTACTGCTGGCTGATGTTTTATCTTGTCCTAGAGAAGTAACTAATTTAGATATTTCTCAGGACACAAGCTTATCCAGAACAGGCTAACTAGTATGAGAGCAATCCTATAAAAGCTATACAGACTTAAGATACACCTTCAAAGTTTTTGATGCAGTTAAGTATACTGAGATTTCCATTTAATTTCATTTTTGTCTTGTTTGGAGTTTGTCTTCATTGGTTGTGCCCCTCCTCTCATCAGATCCACAATATTCAAATGAGAGTTCAAGGTTAGCTATTTTCTGATAAATCTGGAAAAAAATAAAAACATATTTTGTTCCCAAGCTATTTTTTTTTCAGCTATCTGAGCCTACTAAAGAGCAAAGTGGGATTGGCTTAATAACCCATTTAAATAATTTACATCCATGCAATTTTGGTCTTTGTCTCAAATGGGTGTAAATGGAAATGTAGATGGAGCGTTTAAGATAAACAGTGCTGGTAAATTGCCAAAAATCACCATACTTACTCAAACTTCCCTAATGAAATTAAACGATGAAGATGTTTTACATTTATGCAATTTGGTTAAACAAATAAATCATTTGCTAGTTATGAAAATGAGAATTAAGTAAAAGATAAACTTAAGGAGCTCACAGCCAAGGTAAGAGACACAAAAGCAAACATAATTTCCTATTAATGTGCTGCATACCTGAGATACAGCTATGTAACATGCTTTGAGAACACAGAGAGTGATGATATTTTCTTCTATGATTACTGTTAACAAGTACCATCAATATGGATATTGTAATCCATACTGAGTACCCAGTAGAAATAGCCTAAGAATTCTGGGAGCCCCCCTTATTATTTCCTAATTCTCTGTTGCCAAGGCTGCAATGATTAATCTTTAGAAAAGCTACAGTTTAGCACCTGTTGAATGATATTAGAGGAAGTCATCTGTGTTGCAAATAAAGAATATATTAAGAAGGCTGGACTCAAATGAATCCAGGTTTTGATATCTTTCTCCTTCTGTTTTAGCAGACAAATAATCTGTTGCAACTTTGCTGCTTCTCTTCCATAGCTTGGCTCTGTTCCCATACACCATTTTGTTCTAGGGAATGCCTAAACTGATTCTTCAGCGTTAGCCAAAACAAATGAGAAGCTTGGCTCTCGGTTTGCTCACAGCAGCTGCTGTGATTGAAGTTCTCTGCACCTAAGACAGTGGGACAGCTTTTCCTTTGACAGATGAACACATTTTCATTACTAAAGAAACAGGAATCATTGCATACTGGGGAAAGAAATGAAGAAAGGGAAAAAAAAGAAAGAAAAGGAAGAATGGGGGAGAGAGAGAGAGAGACAGAGAGAGAGAGAGAGAGAGAGAG
>NW_006492031.1:1384579-1425977 GCF_000325575.1 Pteropus alecto | reverse complement strand
AGAAAGAAAGAAAGAAAGAAAGAAAGAAAGAAAGAAAGAAAGAAAGAAAGAAAGAAAGAAAGAAAGAAAGAAAGAAAGAAAGAAAAGAAAGAAAGAAAGGAAGAAAGGAAGAAAGAAAGGAAGAAAGGAAGAAAGGAAGAAAGGAAGGAAGGATATGGAAGTCACTTTGATCTTATATCAACGATGGTTATTGCTCAGCTGAAAAGTTGATGAGGTTAATAAGTGGGAGCCTAGTACCAAGCAACCACAAGATTCTCTCCCTCTCAGACTGCAACTGTCAACTGACAGCTGTGTGATTTCTTGACCTCAGGTTGCCTAACAGAAAAAATTCTTTGCAGATCTGCTCTGGGAGACAATTTCTGTTTATGATGCAGCAAAAGGCATTGAGAAGCTAGGAGGTCTAAGGGAACACACATATAAAGTAAAGGGAAAGAAACATTTGGCTCTTTCGATTTATTCAGTTGTACAATGGATCTAAACTATTAAGTGAATGTTTGAAGGCCTTTGAAATAGTTACTCAAGACTTCCATGGTGATTTGGAAGCTTGTGACTAGTTCAACTGCAGAGTGACTGGATATAAATTCTTCAGAGAACAGAGCAAATCTCTAGTAGGACAAAGTTGTGAAAATCTTTCTTTCAAAATTTGTACTCAGATTCAATCTATCAAAATGGTAGACATGGGACACATCCTTGATTCCCAGGTTTTGTCTGTGGAGTCCCTAGATAAATGTTAGTGCTGTTCACTGATAGAACAAATTATGGGAAGGAGAAGCATAGAAAAATCATAAGAAACACATAAATCTAAGGTGTGAAGTTATATATAAAGTGGCAAGAAACTGAGTAATGAGGGATATCTTCAGGGATAAAAGGAGTCTAGAGCCCTTATGGATACATGGTTTCTGGATCCTCATTTATAATTATCACAAGAACTCATTGGCTACTTTGTAATCTACTGAAGAAGTTGTATTGCCAGTCAAGGAAGCTAACATATATTGATCAACTGCTACTTGTTAGATGCTGTGCTAAGTGCTTTTATAATAACATACCTATGATAACATAAAATGTAGGTATTAGATACTTTGTTATATACATAAAGAAGCTGAGACTCAATCTATCCAAGGTCACATGGTTAAGTGACAAAGCAAGACTTTCAATCTAGGTCTGTGTAACTACAAAGCCATCTTGGAGTTTGAAAGTTTCTTCTACACACAAACCCCTGGCCTTTTTCTCCTACATCCTTGATAACTTGCAGCATTCTTTCCTGCTTGGCATGGACAAAATCACCAGTCTCTCTACACAGGGCTCCAGGCTGCTAACAACTGATAGAAGTTGGCATGTAAGATGAATCCTATTTGCAATTCTTGTGCCTTTATCAATGTGCCATGGTGGGAGAAGGGGAACTAGTTCTGTTCTGATATGTATTTACCGAAGACTTCCAATATAACGAGCCATGCATTGTATTTATGGGTTCATTATGTTAATTAGTGGGTTTCTTGATTATTCACTAGAACTGTCTTTTTCTTTCTTTTGCTTCTTGACGTGTAACATGCATAATGCTTATTCTCCGCTCTTCAGGCTAAGGATTCAGACTTGCTCATCTTTTCCTATCTGGAATTCCATGTTCATAAAAGCATTTGGTGACGACCCTTTGGTGGTAGTGATTATAAAATCAGAAAGATTATGGGACTTGGTTAAGTTCCTGCAGTAAATATATTACAAAACCAAGCAAAATTTCAACTTTTCTGTTTTCCAATGAATTCTTTTTTCTTACAGAATTCCTTAAGTTTTTTACAAAAAAAAATCAAGGTGTAATTATTTTTATAATTAAAGACCTGATAGGTTTTTTTTGCCTTATTTTAGTTTCTCTCTTTTTATCTCTAAATTAATCTTTTATCTTTGCTCTGTGCAAATGAATTTGTTCCCAGTAGAACCAAAGAAATTTCTTAAAAAAAAAATGTGCAGAAAAAGTATATGTGTGAATTACTTAACTTCTCAGACTCACAATTTTCTCATTACTGGAATGAGATGTAAATATCCACCTCATATATTGTGGAAATTAAATTTTATATAAAGCATCTAATAAAATGCCAGACACATAGTAGACATTTAGTAAATGTTAGTTAGCTCCAGTATTGTTAATACATGCCTTGCCTAAGGAACGACATAAAGAGGATAAAGAAAAGTTCTATCACCATAACTTCTGACATTGTATTATTATTTCTGTACCTATGATTTCCTCTTAGCATAGATTATTGATTACAGAATAGTTTTGCTTTGATATCTATCACGTATGTATGTATGTATGTATGTATGTATGTATGTATGTATCTATCTATCTATCTATCTATCTATCTATCTATCTATCTATCTATCTATCTATTTATCCATCTAATCTATCATCTATCATCAAACAGGCCAAGATCAACTACTGTGTCGGCCATGGTCACAACCATTTCTCAGGAAACCACTTTGTACACAGCTATTCCTAAAAGACCAGAGGGTCATCCTCAGACAGCCATATTCTCAAACAAGTGCCTCTGTGTTCAGCTTCATCAGGTTAGGTAAGGGGTAAACATTTAACTTGAACATAACCAATCCATAGGCAAACCAATGGCCTATGAAATCTCTAAATTTCTACTTAGGAATAAGCTATCCTAATAAGATCCTTTCAACTCTCAATTAATTTTGGGAGTTGTGAGGAAGATTAGGCTATTAACAGTAAGAGCTGAATTCTTTTTTTTATCACATTTTTTTCTCTTTATTGAAATATAGTAGACAATTAGCTACTTATATTTACATTGTACAATTCAACAAGCTTTTTTCAATAGTTGGCATATAATAATATACTAGTTTCAATTGCATAGCATAGTGCTGAGAGATCCACATAACTCACAAAGTGATCACCCCACTAAGTCTAGTACCCCTCTTCCTCCTTACATATTTATTACATTCACCATCTTCCCCATGCTACACTCTGTATCTCCATATCTATTCTGCAACTATCTATCTGTACCTCTTAGTCCTTTTTGCCTTTTTTGTCCCCCCAACCCCTCTCCCATTTAGTATCCCTCAAAATATTCTGTATATCTATGAGTTTATTTCCATTTTTGTTGTTGTTGTTGATTATGTTCTTTAAATTGCGCATGTAAATGAAATCATGCGATATTTGTCCTTCTCTATCTGACCAGTTTCATTCAGCGCAATACCCTCTAGGTCCATCAAGGCAACATCTTTTGCCATCCCCTTCCTTTTAGTCTGTGTGTGTCTTTTAATCTGAAGTGAGTCTCTTGTAGGCAGCATATGTAGGGGTCTTGTTTTCTTATCCATTCAGCCACTCTATCTTTTGGTTGGAACACTTAATGCTTTTCCATTTGAGGTACTTGTTGATAGGAACGTAGTTATTACCATTCTTTATTTCTGTTTTTGATACATGTTTTTTCTTCTTAAAGAAGTCTCTCCAACATTTCCTGTACTACAGAGTTGGTGTTGATGAATTTCTTTAGCTTATTTTTGTCTGGGAAGCTCTTTATCTGTCCTTCACCTCTAAATGATAGCTATGCTGGATAAAGTATTCTTGGTTGTAAATCTTGGGTTTTCATCACTACGACTATTTTGTGCCAAGCCCTTTAGTCCTGCATAGGATCTTTTGAGAAATCTGCTGCCAGTCTTCTGGGTGCTCCCTCTAGATAACTAACTACCTTTCTCTTGCTGCTTTTAAGATTCTCTCTTTGTATTTAACCATTGGCATTTTAATTATGATGTGTCTTGGTGTGGGCCTCTTTGGGTTCCTGGTTTTTGGGATTATCTGAGCTTCCTGGGGTTTTATGTCTATTTTCTCCACAAGGTTAGGGAAGTTTTCCATCGTTATTTCTTTAAATATCTCATCAACATCTTGTTTTTTCTGGTACCCCTATGACACGGATATATGTAATACTGTAATAGTGTCCCACATAATAGTGTCCTATAGGATCCTTAAATTATAACCTTGGTTTCTTTTTTCTTGCCATTCTGATCGAGTGTCTTTGGCTTTCCCATCCTCTATATAGGTCATTCAATCCTCTTCTTTATTTACTCTGCTTATTCCATTTAATATACCTCTCATCTTAGATAATGTGTTCTTTTCTGACTGGTTCCATTTTATAATTTCCATTTTTATGCTTTTTATGTCTTTGTTGAAGTTCTCACTGAATTCATCTACACTTCCTCTAAGTTCGATGAACATCTTTACAACCAATGTTTTGAACTCTGCATCTGTTAGATTGCTTGACTCCATTATTTCTGGATCTCTGTTCTGTTCTCTCATATGGTTTCTGCTTCTTTGTCTTCCCACTTCGGCTGCCTTTCTGTGTCTGTTTCTATGTACTAAGCAAAGCTCTTAAGTTTCCCAGTCTTATTAGTGCGGCTTTGTCTAGTAGGTGTCCAGTTGCACAGTCCAGATAGGGGTTCAGCTGCAGGCCAAATTTAGCCCAAGCCCATGCCCCTCCAGGGCCACCTGTTAAAATTCAGGCAGCAATTCACAGACGCTGTGTTTATAGTTGCCTCAAGAGGCCATGCCACAAACTGCCACCAGTGTGAGTCTAGGCTCTGCTCAGCAAAGAGCATCTGTCTCGCCGAGGATACACTTGGATGCAGCTTGGGTATGGCCTCGAGTTGGGGTAGGCAGAGTTTCAGGAAATCCTATGGGCGGAGCAACCTCTACTATCCAGTTTGATGACATCTCCACTATGGGAGCTCTGGATCTGCACACTGGGAGCGAGGAGGGCCCAACAGAGGAACAATGGATACCACCGGCACTTCTGTACAGAGTGAGTCTTGCCTGGGCCCTCATTCTGACAACTCAGTGTCCTTCTGTAAGTCCCTGGTGTCCCCCGTGTAGCCGAACCAGTGCTGGTGTTCAGAGTGAGCAGGTCCATCACTGTGAAAGTCTGCTCGCAGACATGGCCCATTTAAGAGGTGTCTGCAGCTGCCGGCTATCACTGCAATCGCTTCTGTCCCACTCAGCTGCTCGGGACCAGACAGCCTCGTGTCCTCTCCTCATCCTACCTTCTGCCACTGCAGGGTGGTTTCTTAGTTCTCTCCATAGTTGTATGGCTTGTTCATCTTGATCCCAGGAGATTTTCCTTGCTGTTTGCACCTTGTTTCTGTCAGAACTTTGATTTGGTTGCCAGAGGGATGAACAGAGCCTCTATCATCTACACCATTTTTTTTTTTCTCGCCAAGAGCTAAATTCTTTAAGGAGACACAGAGACAGATCATGAAGTAGAATGAGGTCATACACTGGACTTGTAAGGAAAAAGAAACTAAAATTTAGCAGAAGTCGTTAGCTGTACTTGCTGCTTATGATTGCAGTGTCTTGATGGCCTGCAGTTAAAAGGTCTATGCACTTGTGTCCTCCTCATCTCAACTCTGAGGCTCCTCTTGGATGGCACTGAACACCCAGCCACTTTTCTCACTTCATGTCATAGTTTGAAAGACAGAAAAATTTCCTTAAAATCTATCTGTTGATTCCCTTCAGCAGTTGCTACTCTTGTACTCAAATGCTATATTGAACCTGGAATTTTTCTATGAGGCTTGTAGTTTCCTAGTCTCTGAAGAACATCTAGAACTGAAGAACATCTCTGTTAATCCATCCTTTCCCCATTCTTTGATCAAATTTTGTTTTCACTTAATAAATTCTAGTGTCATCACATAATCTTTACACTCTGGCTTATGATATATATACATATTGTGGGATTTCATTTCTTTGTTTTTTAGTGATTGCCCTCAAGTTTGTAGTATGCATTCATAACTAATTCAAGTTCACTTTCAAATAATACTATACATCTTCATGGTAGTACAAATACCTTATAACAGAGTATTGTCAATCATTTTCTTCCATCCCTTAGAGCAGCAGTCCCCAAATTTTTAGCACCAGGGACCAGTGTTCCTATGAGAATCTAATGCCTGATGATCTGAGATGGAGCTGAAGTGTTGATTCTAGGGCTGGGGAGCAGATATAAATACAAATGAAGCTTCGCCTGCTTGCCCACCACTCACCTCCTGCTGTGTGGCCTGGTTTCTACCAGGCCATGGACAGGTACCAGTCTAAGGCTAGGAGGATGGGGACCTTTGCTTTATAGCATTGCTGTTATTTATTTCACTTATCCATAAACTATAATTTCCAAACACATTGTCATTGTTATTATTTTGAACTAACTGTTACCTGTTAGATCAATTAAGAATAAAAAAATAAAAGATTTTATATTACCTTCATTTATTCTTTCCTTAATACTGTCTTTGCTTTATGTAAGATTCAAGTTTCTGACTTTTATCATTTTCCTTCTCTCTGAAGAACTTTTTTATAACATCTTACAAGGCAGATCTACTGGCAACAGATTCCCTCATTTTTTGTTTTTCTAAGAAAGTCTTTATTTCTCCTTTACTTTTGGAGGGTAATTTTGCTGAATACAGAATTTCATTGAATACAGAATTCTAGTTTGATTTTTTTTTTTAATTTTAACACTAAATATTTTATTTCACCCTCTTCTTGCTTGGATGGTTTGTGAGGAGAAGTCTGATACAATTCTTATCCTTATTCCTCTCTAAGTGATGCAGGGTTTCCCCGTCTGGCTTCTTCTAGATTTTCTTTTTGTCTTTGATTTTTTACAATATGAATATACATGTATGTGTGTTTGTATACATAAGTGTGTGTGTGTGTGTGTGTGTGTGTGTGTGTGTGTGTGTATTAGTATTTTCTTGTTTGTTGTTCTCTGATATTCCTAATTTATGGTTTGGAGCCTATTGTTAATTTTGGAAAATTATTTCTTCTGTTATTTATTTTTTTTCTTTTCCTTCTGGTATTTTCATTGCAGTTTTGTTACAACGTGAGTAATTGTCTCACAATTCTTGGATAGTCTGCTCCACTTTTTCATTCATTTTCTCTTTACACTTTAGTTTTAAAAATCTGAAATATTGATATATCTTCAAGTTTACTGATTCTTTTCTTGACCATGCTGATGAGCTCATCAAAGACATTCTTCATTTCTGTTACTAAGTTTTTAATTTCTAACATTTCCTTTTGATTCTTTCTCAGTTTCCATCTCTCTGCTTATATGACCCATCTGTTCTTACTATAGTGCTATTGGCTCTTCCATATTTAAAGTCAAAGAAGTCAAATAATCTTTTTCTATTTCAAATACTTATTTTTTGCCACAAAAGTCATGGCTTTCAAGTTTTTTTTTTTCTGTTTTAGATCTACTTTAATACACTTACGTGCTCCAAAGTGAGGAATTTAACACTTTATTTGGTACCAGCCTTACCTTAAGGTCAGTATTATAGCAAATTGTTGTGGCTGCTTGAATCATTACAGGATGGGGAAGATGCAGTAAATAGACTTTAATATTAAAATATCCTCCTGCTACATTTTACTTCTTAAGGAGTTTGTAAAACTTGGAACATAGAACTCACATGGCACTTACCCAGCTGATAAGCAAGGTAACCCTGACCAATACTGGGAATTATTTACAGTTTATTTACCCATATTTGGCTAATCTATTTACACTCTGTTGGTTATAATAAATAGAAGAAAAGCCAGATATACTCACCTCACTTTTCTCCAAAACACAGAGATATTTGCTATTATACTCAAGATCGAGGAAAACTAATTGCTTGGACAGCTAATGAAAAACTCCTAAGGTAAAATTCAATATAGAACATAATAATCTATTCTGTAATTCTGTATGCTATTCCCCCTAGTGTGTTGATTATGTAGCATCAATGTCATCTATTTTAGATGGGAATGTTACCAACTTTAATGCTTCTGTTGATATTTCAGAAAGAGTCTAATCTCATTTCAGTAATAGCTTCTGTCATTTCTAGCGACACATATGTCATAACATTCTTGGTTAAATTGACAGAAATATTAATGTGCTCAGATTTTATATTATTCGGACCACTGTATGTCTCTTTCTTAGTATTCAGTTGCTTTATACACAGTATCAGAGTCTGGCTGCTTAATCCCAATGCATTAAGTATTATTCATGAGGGGCATCGGTCTTATCTTCTCTGTGTGGTTTTGGTCTCTAGAAGAAAACCTGTCTACAACTCTATGAGTTTCTTCCTTAAACTTTATACTTTTCTATCTTCAAATGAACTTGTTATATGCCTTGTTCTTGATCTTCATTTTATTCTCTTAGAATCATTGCCTCTTAGAATTGGAATGGATTAGG
Organism: Pteropus alecto; assembly: GCF_000325575.1. Lineage (NCBI taxonomy): Eukaryota > Metazoa > Chordata > Mammalia > Chiroptera > Pteropodidae > Pteropus > Pteropus alecto. The sequence continues at coordinate 1,417,770 of NW_006492031.1, read as the reverse complement.
AGTTTAAGCCTTAATCTGATGTATGAAACTGTCATACACCTCTGCCAAGTTCCTACTTTATCTTTAAATTCATTGCTTTTCAGTAGCCAATTCGATCTTTGCTATTACTATTACATAGAACTTATATGAACAGATATTTTTCAATATAGTTTCACTTCTTATTCTAGGATTAGTTTTTAGCATCATTTAGAATAATCCAAATCTTTCTTCTACTCCACAACTTTTCAAATATTTAAAACAGCTACTGGGAACATTTATTTCTCTGGGCTAACTATCCCTAGTTCCTTATATAATTCATCATAGGATACAGTTTTGAATTTTTTTACCATTTAGTTAGCAACTCACTATGTGTTTGAGTTACACATCTGGTGACATTTTGGAAGAGGTTTTACTTAGAAAATTTCCCCACTTTAGCATCGGAATCCACGCTAGAATGATTAAGAATATATGGCTATCTCTAACATTTAAAAAAAATTAAATAGAACTTTAGAAAAGTAAATAATAAAAAAAATAATAATAATAAAGGTTAAATAGAATTCATTTGCATATAATTGAATAAAACCTCATACGATTTTCCATAAATTTGATAATGAACAGTTTTAGATATCATAAAGCAGTAATAATAAATATCAAGCTCAGTGTCTGGCATCTAGATAATACTCAGTAAATATTTGTTAAATAAATAATAGATATTTTGATCTGAATTTCAAATTACCCTTCACTAAATATTGATGTAAAGCCATGGGAATATTATAGAGGCTTAGAGAACTACCTGGGAGATTCCATGATAGTTTCAGAGTGTCTTTAGTAGATTCAGTGTGTGTGTGTTTTTCTTGGGGGTGGGGGTGTCATATTAGAGAAACTAGATGATTTTTCTTGAAATTTTACCTTCACAGCAAATAATGTTTTCATCTATATTGTATATGATGGATCCGTTAATGTAGTAAAGATCTCTAAAAATACTTTTACTCACACTTCAACTAAGATTAAGAAATTATCCATTGTCCATATCAAAGATTATTCTTTTTCTTTAGATTAGCTTTGAAAAGTGATGGAGATTCTGAAAAGGTAAAAGTCATTCTCCAACAAAGACATTTATTGGAGGCACCATTGCTTGGATTCCTCATATGTTATTGCCCTAGGTGATTCTGTGTTGCGTGTACACTGTCACTGATCACAAAAAAAAAAAAAATGCAAAAAACCGTCAGTCTCAGTGATGCACCTGCTTAACATTTATTTGAAATAACAAGACTTAGTAGTGGTTATAGAGAAATACTTCTGACGTACATTGTGAAGTGTCTGCTACCAATTACTTTTTATTCTGGCAATGATTTGTTCTCCCTAAGTGCTTCTATATTTTATTGTTTCTGTGTCTGTTTCGATGCCCCTCTGTCCTATCTGTATTGTGTTTCCAGAAAAAAAAAAGAATATTCCATTTATTTTAGTCCAGATTTGGTCATTGCCAGGCCAAGAAAAAATGTTCTCATCAGAGTAACAGTTATACCAAAATACATTTAAACATTCTTTCTGGTTACAAATGTTCAAGTTTTTATTTTGTAATCATTTCAGGCCTATTAGTCCTAAGACTACACATGTAATGCTTTTAAAGTATAGCAGTAGGAACAAAATTTAATACCACAGGTAAGAGCTGATCCTAGCTTTCTCTTAGCTTGAAAGTCATGTAAATTCCATTTGAGGGGATATTTTTTGGACATGAGGAACTGATGACAGATTGCCTTTATTAAATATTCTCTGTAAAGAGAACATTTTGTTTAACTTTGGAAAATCAACAAACTTATAGACAGCCTTGTAGAAGATGGAGAATTTTCCCTCAAGAACTACAGTGTAAGGCACAGTTAAAAAACAACCCACCACTTGGTACTAATTATAAAACAATCATCTGGTGAAATCCCACCTACTGCTATTTGCACAGCTATCAAAACATGAGAGATTTAAGCTCATAATGACAAGATTTATGCTGTGATATACGCTATATATGTATATATAGACTTTGGTTCCTCCCAAGGAAATTTAATGCTGACTTTCAAGCATTAGATTGCACCTTTCAGCATTCTGTGATTTCTCTGGAAAGTTTATAGCTTATAGTAATGGTCGCGATTAGTAAAATATTCAAAGAACACACACACACACACACACACACACACACATTTGTTTTTATGCATTTTGTATAGACATCTATTGGGGCAGATTGGCCAATAGAAATATTTGCTCAGGGCCTGCAATATGCCAGCACTACCTCACTGAATTATCATAATGATCCTTTAAATATGGGTTATTATTCCTATTTTATGAATGTGGAATCTATACCCAGACCAGATGCTGCACATTTTAAATGGAACCACTTTCAAAGTAAACAAGATTGAGCATAGATTTGCAACTTAAAAAACAATGGATTGGCAACCACTGCCATTTCACTGTGTAAAAGTTGTTCCTACATCTCTGTTTTAGTCGAATATTTATTTAGTGCAGAGCCCTTAAACTCACTCCTTCTCCACTTTTGCCATAAGAATAATTGCAATTCATTCCTTAATTTATGGCAAACCATGGAGTAAGTAATCTAGCATTACTTTCTCCAGTGTTAAGTTATGAGTGTCCAGGAGTAGTTAAAAGGTAATATTTATATAATTTTTTCCAGGTTATGTCACTTAGAAGCTCCAAGTTTTACAAGTTTTGATCCTGTCTCCAAAGACAATTAGAAGCATTCACTTCTCTGCTTCCCAATCCAAGATGTTAGCTCCTCCAAGATATTTCTGATTGAAATCTTATCCCTGGAAAGGTAGCACATAGACCAGTTCTATTCCTTGTCATCTGTCTGATGGCTAGGAGGTGAAATTTCAAATGTTATCCAGGTTGTGAAATCTGGCCCTTATTCCGTTTTGACCTTTTCATTTTCCTTGTTCAGACTAGCTGGCCATTGCCAGGCCCCTATATTGTGTTCTAAGTACTAAAAGAGCACAATCTCCAGCTAATCAACATATCAACTATTGAAAAGGTAAAAATCTGCTGGTCTTCTCTATAGCTTCAGTTGAGTCACTCCCAGTGTATACAAGTCAACTTATACAGAAATTGGCACCACTTTAGAAACATCTCGTTCTAGGTTGAAATATATATTTTTTAAATAATAATAAGCAATTTTAATAATATTGATTATTTTACCCCAGTGAAATAATGTGGGACAAACTACCTTCCACTACATAATTAGATTATAAAGCTCATTGACGACTACGCCTATCTCTAATTTATACTCACTCTAGATTTTTTTCAAGTAAAACTAGAATTTTTTCAAGTAAGAAGTTCCAAATAAGATTCCCCCAAAATAATTGATTTTTCCTATCTTAAATTTGAGAATTTTATTTCCAAGTCAAGTTTTATTTTTCTTCTGTCTTTAAATTATCTTCATCTTTACCCTATAAAGATATATTTTCTCTCAAGTACAATCAATACCAATGCTAGAAAGTGAGCAGTTAAAATGAAAGTATCTTATATTTTGATGGTGCTGTATATTATGAAAAAAACATATCATTTTAGTCAGAATGAGATAGTTTAAGCTGTAGTGACAAATTAATCCCAAAACTTCAGTGTCTAACACATTAAAATTTTATTTATTGTTACATGGCACATTCAATGTGAATTAGCTGGGGGTTGGATTACACATTAGCTCACAGATCACAGGCTGAAGTAAACTCTATTATCATAGCACATGCCTTTGAAGTTTGCTGCGCCAGCCTTAGGAGACATTTATTCTTCTGTGTTTTGGCCTAAATTGAAAATGCATCACTTCTGCTTATAGCACAGCAGCCAGAATTTGTCATATCACCCCACCTGGGCTTCATTTAAGCATAATAACCTTGAGATGTTGATAAACTTGCTACTAACAATAATATAGTAACTGTTTATTATTTCCCGATTCTGTATTAGGAATGGACTCTTATGACTTCATTTCATTCATCTGGAAATTGATGTTTAAGGAGAGTAACGCGTCTATTCAGGTCATCATGGAACATATGCCATAGTGGAATTAGAAGTAGAAGAAATTTATTGAGGATAATCCCTGTGAAACACAAAGAGAAGAGGGAGCAAGAATAGGCACAAAGCCTTTGGACTATAGTGGAGGTCTGACACCTATAAAAGGACAGGGAAGGGAAGAGCTAGCCTCAGATGGCCAAGCAGCTCTGAGTAGCTCAGCTAGCCCAAAGAGAGCTCCAAAGATTAACAGTATAGGAATTTCACAATAGGAAGAAATGGCCAAGCCCTAGTGCCTTGCTGTCATCAGTTGTAGGCTGGGAGCCCATGTTTTTATCTCTTTCAGTGAGGCACACCCAAAGGTGGTACTGAAGCTAGAAGTGGTGGGAAGAAATACTAAAGTCAAGTAGTCATAAGATCACAGTTCTAGCCTCACTTTTGCTATTAACTAGCTGTGTGACTTTGTTTTAGTCATTTCACCTCTCTACTATGCCTTATTTCTCTCATTTGTTAAGTTAGATGATTGGACCAGATCAGTTGTCTTCAAACTTTATTGTGCATCAGAATCACCTGGCGGGCTTGTGAAAACACAGCTATCTGGCCCCAACCTCAGAATTTCTGTCTCAAAAAATCTTAGGTGGGGCTAGAAATATGCATTTCTAACAAGTTCCCAAGGGCTGCTGCTGGTTGAGAGCCCACACTTTGAGAACCACTGGAAAAGATGCTCTTTAAGGTCATTTCAAACTCATAAATACTATATCCTTGTGATTCAGCTACATTTAAAAAAATCATAGTTATAGTTATTTATATCCAACTCCCCACTCCCCATTATAAACTAATATAAATTTGCCTTTATTACTATTTATATAATACCTATATGGATAACCTATAAATTAAAATGTCAAATGATGTCTTACCATATGTATATATTATGCTAAATACAAAGAAAATATTCTTTATGTTTGAGTTAAGAGACTAATAGAAGAGACATCATCATCTTCATCCTCCTCATTATTTTAATAGCTAATATTTATTGAATACACACAATGTCCTGGACTCTATGGTAACTCTTTAGATATATTGTCTCTTTAATATAAGTATAAAATTAAATATTATGGCATGAGAATTATAAGAAAGGAGCAACAAACTTCACAATACAGAGAGAGAGAAGCAAAATAGGCTTTAAAGCAGATTGATGAGAGGAGGAAGAAGAATCTAGCACAAGGAGTTGTAGACATGAACAAATGGCATGGTCTATTTAGCTAGTGGAAAGTAGTGAGATGAAGCCTTAGCGTAAACTGAAGATATTTCGGGGATAAAGAGGAAATGCTGTCTGTATGGGTGGAGGAAAGGAATAGAATTGCATATCAATTCAGATACACAATTCAATTCTATGAATCCAATGCATTTAACAACAACTGCTTAGAGCAGTCTGTACCGTATCACCTGGTTTTACTAGAGAGAAATGAGAAGACCGTGGAAAGAAAGTAAGACTTGTCTAAGCTCTGCAACAGCATCAGCTGTGTGGCCTTGAGCAAGACACTAAGCTCTCTTAGTATCCTGTTCTCATGTATAAAATAAATACGGTACTCACCATACCTATCTTAAAAGATGGTGAGGAGTACAAAAAAAGAACATATTGTTAACCACAAAGTTCTGTGAAGTCATATGACATTATTAATAAGAAAGTTATCTTGTATTTTTAGATTTTTCAAAAACAATTCTAGCTTTCTTGTTTGGCAACAAATTTTAATCTCTCCAAAAAAGCCAGTACTCACATAAGCAATGGCCTAGCCTTTACCCAGTTGTCTGTGGGATGTCTTGCATTCCTGGCAGTTTTATGAATGTAGAAAAAGATATGTCTGCCTCATGACTTGACATCATAAGAGTTTCCGCACCCATATGGGGTAGGTTGTCTTCTGCTGGATTATTACAAATAGAAAACTCTGAAAAAGCCCATGTTGCATTTTGTGATACAGGACAATAAAAAGATGAGATGAACATAATCCAAAACAAAACCATGATCAGCCAAAGTATGTTATAATTAACATATTCCAGTAACTCAGTTGGCTTCTTTCTCTGATTGGAATCTAAGTGAACAAAGGCAGGAAGGGGGAAAATCCAAGCCAATTAAAGAAAATGCAGCTTAAGGACAAGGCTGTGCTCTGAAGATCTTTCATTAACCACTTGAAGACAGGTTCAGAATGGGTTAATACAAGACTTGATCTCTGGCAATAGGAATATATTGTCAAGGGGAAATCAGTTTTTTAACTAGAGAAAAGGAAGGAATCTTTGTTTGCACTTCAGTTAATAGATGTATATAAAATTGGTGATTGGAAAATTGAGTCTGTCCAGTAGGAGAATGCTGCGGAAGCTGGCTAAATTGAGACCCTTTGCTTGTATGGGTTATCATTCCCTTTAAGTAGATACCTCAATTAAACATGAAGGCATCCAAAGGTTAGAGTATAGGAAATAATTAAAAATTCAGAGGGGAAATTATTCTCAAAGAGTAAATGTCAAATAATTTATATTTGATTTTACAGTTTTATTCTAACTCATTTTTAGCATATATGCTAATACATTGGTATTTTATTGAGAAGAATATTAAAACAGACCAGCATTCTGTGTTCTCAACACCTAGAGTGGAGTGAAGATAGTTGAGAATTCTTTTTAGGACAAATAAAGTGTGAGATGACTAATAGACATCCAAATGAAAATGTGGAATATGTGAAAAACCTTGAAATTCATCCCCTTCAACACTCAATTGTCTCTCCTAAGCTAGAGTCCTGCAATCCTAACCATGAAAGGTTTACACATTCCCACATCACCCCTTGGATGTTCCATTATAACAGCAAATCCAATATATCTGAAGTAACACTTATCTTCTTCCTCAACAATATGGCTTTATTTTTGCCATTCCTAAATCATTATTTTCTCATCACATAGGTTCTAACCCTCATGGTTAGTCTAGATTCTTCCCTTTCTTTCTACCCAGGTCAATTCACTGAGTTCCACCAATCACACTTTTGTGATGCCCACCCTATAATCCTCATCTTTCCACTTCATCCAGCATCTCCAAGACTCCTTTACATCCAGAAACTAGTCATCTTGATTACAGACTTTTTCAATGTTTAATTTCATTCTTTGTATTATCTCCATATTTATATTTTAAAGACAGTACTTTGAAGGTGTCCCCTTTTAACTCAAAACTATTTATTGACTACTCACTTGTGGTAGAGACTGCTAGATGACTTCCAGTGTCCATTAATTCATTCATTATCCCTTAGAAACAAAACCATTGACAATGTGCTTAGCTCAGAAACCCAACTTCCCAGGTTCCCTTGCAGTAACATTCAGTCATGTGATCAAGATCTGCCCAATGAAATGTAAGCAGCAGTTGTATGGTTCCTTTGAGTTGTTCACTTCAAAAAGAACAATTTCTTTATTCTCCTTTCAAATGCTGAAATGTGACCATATTGTTGGAACTCCAGCAACTGTCTTGAATCTTAAAATAAATGTGGGGGTGAAAGCCAACTTTGAAGATGGTGAAACATAAAGATGGAAGGAGACTGAGTCTCTGATGACTTCATGGAACTGTCATACCAACCCTGGGCTGTCTAATTCTGTAACTCTTTTATTTACAGAGAGAAATAAACATCTGTAGGTTTAGCCTACTATACTGGGGGTTTGTTACTTACAGATGAACGAAAATCTAAACTGATATATCATTATCCCCAGGACACAGAAAGTTCTTATCTTGATACTCACAACAGAAACTTGTCCTGCTTTTAAGTCTGTTTCTATAACACTTCTCCTACCAGAAACATTTCACGTGATCAAGTTAATACACATTGAATATACCGTACATTCTGTTTCCTGAATTTACCATATTACCTCTTTAACTCCATAGCATCTAGCAAGTACCTGCATTGAGACTCAAATAAATGATACAATAATAGATTTTTCAATATAAAAATTATTTTAAACTTCTCTAATCCAAAACTTTCTATGCAGTGAAGGAGAATTTTCTATAACCTTGGTACTAAAAATGTATTTGGTGACTAAAAACATTTTACAAGACTCCCAGTGATTCAAATGCATCTTCAAGTTTGAGAAATATTTCATCTGAGCATCTAACAAGCGCCACTTCACTGCTGCTTAGGTTGCTTGTAAATATACAAAACACCTTAGGCTATTCTTGGACAGCTGAAATTATTAACCAGTCATTCCATATCATGAGCTGAAAACTGCATCCTTGGAACTTTTACCTATGACTTTCTCATTTTTGGTCTCTGGAATAACAATAAATAATACTGATCTAACACAACTATTTTAAGATAGCTATGAATGGTTCTAAGCCTTTTCTTTCCTAAGGTGAACAACTCATTTGAATTGGCATTCTTCACATAACCTGATTTTTAGACACTTTATCTACTTTTAATACATACTCACTTATTATTATCCTAATTAAAATACAAAACCAGAATTCAATATTACTTTCTAAAAGTGTGGAACTAGATGCCACAAGAAAGAGTGAACTATAACTCCCTAAGTCTGCAACTTATTGCATACAAATTTCACTTAATCACTGTAGTTTTGGTCTTCTTATGATTAGTATTTAATTTATATAATATTTTATTTATATAATATTATAAAAATTATTTTTTTTAAATTAAAGTATGCTGAAAAATATCAGAAATCACATCTTGTTTGGTCACTTGTTTTAATTAGAAAAAACTATGCATGTGGCAGGACTCCTCTTTTCTCTTTCTAGAGCTTCATCCAATGTAAGCCAGTTTCTAGCTACCAGTTAACACTTTCTCTTGAGTAGCTGGCCCACACCTCAAACTCGACAGCTTTACATAATTCATATTTCTGCCCTTTTTGTAGTTACATATTTATGTGCCTTGCTACCCTTTTAAAAAGCAGTCTCCTTGACAGCTGGAATTCATATTTCTCATAACACCCAGCATAGTGAAGAATGCACACTAGACACTAAAGAAATATTTTTAAATGAATGAGTCAAAGTTTATTCACTGGGACATAGGACATTACTAGAATAGACTTCAGCAGAATGAGTTGGGGTAGGCTAACCAGAAAAATACCAGAACTCTTCTTGCTATCTTTACGTGAAATGTATAGCTCCCTCTGGGATTGTCCCAACAAAGGAGCTGACCTAGTTTAATAGAGTATAAATATAGTGTGTTCCCCAAAAGTCCCCAAACACTAGATACACAAAAGTGTGTCTTCAGTGTTTTAGGTGGTGGAACTAATACGGATTGACCCACTTAAAATGAGCCTTTTTACACAAAGTGGTTTCTATTTAAACTAAGACCATCCAGCAGATTCATACTGTTTATAATCCAGTGAGATTCTACTCCTTTTCTCTGAATGGATTTTGAAGAATTTGTGTTTACCAAAAGACAAAATTAAAGCCAACAACAAACAAATGGCTACAACAAATTTTATCAAAATGATGTGATTCTTAAAAAGAAATCGAGGTAAATGCAGACAAAAAGAAGAACATCTAACTTTAGCATTTCCCATCATTTTATAGTCTAAGTGTGTGCAGCCTAACTCAGGATACTATTTGTATCTTATAGATATTTTGCCTGAGGTTAGAAAGCTGTCAGTGTGGTAATATTTTTGCTCTGATTATGGTTTCATGAAGTATCTGTAAACATCAGCATCTGGGCAAAAAAGAAAAGAAAAGAAAAATACCATCATGTATTTTCTCCTAGTTGTATACATTTTTTTTTTAACGGACCACTTTACTAAAATAGGCAAATATAAATCTTAAGCAGTATTAATCATATAATACCCTAATTAAAGATAAACAAGATTTTAAAAATATAAGCATTAATGGCACATCCTATATCTAGAGAAAGTTCACACACTATTCTCTTCTCAACTAAGCAAAGTTTTAATATAGTTATTAATAGAAGATAGAGTTTTTTTGCATTGCTCTCTCTTCTGTCCATCCCTCTCATGACACTTATATCCTCAAGCTGGACTCAGGCCATCTCCCACATGGAAGGGCTCTACTACTTTGGAATAACTAGTAGAACTGAGGGACAATCCAGGGCAATGGACTAGATAGCTAGGGAATAGATAGAGAGGTAATGGAGTAGATAGCTAAAGTCACTTCTCCTCTACGCTGAGGAACAAGGGCTATCCGCCCCACCCCACCCCCCACACACACATACTTTGAAGCTATAAAAGCAAGCTAAATGAAAATATCAGTCTCCTATTGATGGAAGATTTGGGCTTTTTCCAATCTTTTATTATTACTAACAGTGCTACAATAGGTATTCATGTATATCATTTTGCATGTGTCCTAGCATACATTCACAGAAGTGGAATAGTTCAGTCAAAGTGTATATGAATTTGTAATTTTAATAGTTATTATTAAATTGCCTTCCCCAGGATTTGTAACAATTTATATCCCCACCAGCAAAGTATGCCACTGACTTTTCCTATAGCCTCACCAGAATATTGTATCACACTTTTGGATATTTGACAATCTGTAGGTCAAAAATAGTATCTCAGTGCATTTTTTTTCCAATATAGTTTTTAAATTGCATTTCACTTATGAGCAGTTTCATCTATTTAAAAATGCTTTACATTTCCTTTTATATTCTTTGCCCATTTTCCATTGAATTTTATGAAAATTTAGGAGCTCTTTATATAATAGGGAGATAAGCTCCTTTTCTTGATATTTGTTTCAAGTATTTTAATGCAGTTTAAGATTTTTGTTTGTTTAATAATATGTTTTGAGCTAAAATTTTATTTTATGTAGTCAAATATAACAATTTTTTTTTAATTTTGAATTTTGATTTAGATAGACTTTTTTCTATCCAAGCCTGTAATGGAATCTTTCTATGTTTTCTTTCAGTATTTTTATGGTTTCATGTTTTATATTTAAATATTGATCCATTTGGAATTTATCCTTGTTTGAGGTATGGTATTTTTTAAAATGTGGATATTTTCAATGGGAGTATATTAACTTTTAAAATTAAGTTAGATAAAATTGACATCTTTATAATGTTGACTCTCCCAATCTAAAATACATATGTTTTAAAAAAAAATTGTTAAACTTTACTCTCTTTGGTTAATTTTATAAAATTTTCTTAATATGTCTTGGATTTCTCATGTTAATTTTCTTTTTAGGCATTTTTATCTTTTTGTGTGGATCTTTTAAATCAGATTTTTTTCTTCTGTCACATCTTCCAACTAGTTATTATTTACATATATAAAAATAATTTATTCATATTAGTTGTATATCCTACTAACTTGTTTTTTTGTTTATACTTTTATTCAGTTTATTCTTTTGAGTTTTCTAAATTACTATCAAACACCTTCAAATATTGATTGTGTTTTCTTCTTGGTTTCCAATTTTGTACCTCTAACTTTTTGCTGTATTCCAATTGTATTGGCTAATATCTCTAGTACAACATTAAATAATAGTAATGGTTGTGGATTTCTTTCTTATGCTTTTAGTAGAAATTCCTCTATCATTTTAAAATTAAGAACGATGCTCAAAAAAAATCAATAAAAATAAAAGAAAAGAAAACAAAAAAATCAATAGTAAAAAAGAATGATGCTTGATTTGGGCCAAGATAGAAATATTTAATCATATTAAGAAGGTGTCTATCTAGTCTTCTATAATTGGGTTTTCTAAAATCAAGACTAACTGATTTTTTTTTAAAATCAGGTTTATTGAGATATAATTTTCATACAGTAAAATTCAGATTTTTAGCTGTAGAGCTTAGAGAACTTTGGCAAATGTGTGCAGTTTTCTAATTACCAACACATTCAAGATATAGGATACTTTTTTCACCCCAAAAAGTTTCCTTATGTCACTTAATAATAGTCAATTCCCCCAATATCCCCATCCCTTGCAACCACTGATCTATTTTTATTTCTTTAACTCATTATTTGTTTTTTCCAGAATAAATGAAATTATGCAGTACATAGCGTTTGTTGTAGCTTGCTTTTTTCCTTTAGCATAACACTTTGAGATGCATCCATTTTGTTTTATTTACCAGTAGTTCTTTCTTATTGTCGAGGAGTCCATTGTATGGATGTATCACAGTTTGTTCATTCACCAGTTAACAAACATTTGAGATATTTCAAGATTTCAGCTTGCTATAAATAACCTACAGATCTTTGTGTGTACTTGTGCTTCCATTTCTTTGATGTACATATTTAGGAGTAAAAAATATCAGTTGCATAATGAGTGTATGTTTAACTTTATAATAAATTACCAAATTGTTTTTCAAAGTGGCTATACCATTTTGCATTTAAACCAACAATAATAATTACAGTTACCATTTTAAAATGCACAATTTAACGGTTTTTAGTAGAGTCATAAGATTGTACACCTATCATTACTATCTAGTTTTACATTTTTATCACTCCAAAAACAAACAAACAAACAAAAAACCCTGTACTCATTAGCAGTCCCTCAAATTCCTCCTTCCATCTAGCTCCTGTCAACCACTATTCTATTTCCGTCCCTACAGATTTTCCTATTTTGAGCTTTTCATATAAATGCAGTCATATAATATATGGTCTTTTGTGTCTGGCATCTTTCACATAGAATAATGTTTGTAGCATGTATCAGTATTTCATTCCTTTTTTAAAATAATTAAATAATATTCTTTTTTGCGGATTACACTGTCTTTTGTTTATTCATTGATCAGTTGATAGACTATTGGGTTGTTTCTATATTTTATAATTCATGTACAAATTTTTGTGTGAACATAGGTTTTCAATTGTCATGGATATATACCTGGGAGTGGAATTGCTGGGTCATATGGTAACTTTGTAATTAAGTTTTTGAGAAACTGTAAAACTGTCTTCTACAGCAGATGCACCATTTTATATTCCCAGCACAGGGTTCTAATTTCTCCACATCCTCACCAGGACTTGTTCCTTTCTTTTTTCTTTTTTAAATTTTAGTCATCCTAGTGGGCATGAAGTGGTATCTCACTGTGGTTTTGATTTGCATTTACCTAATACTAATAATAATGAATAGCTTTTCTTATGCTTACTGGTCATTTGTCTATCTTCTTTGAAGAAATATCTCCTCAAAGCCTTTGTCCATTTTTTTATTTGGGATATTTGTCTTTTCATTTTTGAATTATAAGTGATCTTAATGTAGTCTGGATATTAACCCTTATCAGATACACAATTTGCAAATATTTTTATTTATTCTGTATTTTGTCTTTTCAATTTGTGGATAATGTCCTTTGATGTTTTTACTTTTTATAAAGTCTAATTTATCTAATTTTTCTTTGGTTGTTTGTGTTTTAGGTGACATATCTAATAAACCATTGCCTAATCTAAAGTCATGAAATTTATGCGCATGTTTTCTTCTTCTAAGAATTTTCTAGTTTAAGTTTGCATGTATGTCTATTGTATTGGGGTTAATTTTAAATATATTGTGAGGTAGAGGTCTAATTTCAGTCTTTTTTCATTTGGATATTCATTTGTTCCAGCACCATTTGTTGAAAAGTCTATTCTTTCTCCCATTCAATTGTTAGTCACCCTAGTCAAAAATTTCTTAACCATAAATGGGTAGGTTTATTTCTCATTTGTATTCCACTGATCTACATGTCTATTTTCATACCAGTACCACCATATCCTGATTAGTGTAGCTGTGTAGTAGGTTTTGAAATCAGGAAGTATGAATCCTTCAATGTTATTTTTCTTTTTTGAATTGTTTTGGATATTCTGTTTGTTTGTTTTTTACATTTTCATGTGAATTTTAGGATCAGCTTGTAAACTTTTGCAAAATTGCGTTAGAAATTTTTGAGATTGCCTTGAATCTGAAGATTAATCTGGAAAGTATTCCATGTAAACAATGTTATGTATTCTAATCCATGACTATGAGATATCATGCCATTTATTTAGATGTTGTTGGAATGTTTTCAACAATGTTTTGTAGATTCATTGTACAATTCTTGAAATTCTTTTGCTAAATTTACTCCTAAGTGTTTATGCTTTTTATACTATTGTGAATTAAATTTTATTAATTTCATATTCATATTGTTCATTACAAATGTATAAAAATATAACTAATTTTCGTATACAGACCTTGTATCCTGTAACCTCATTGAATTTGTTTATTAGGTCTAATAGATTTTGTGGGTTCCTTAGGATTTTCTGTATGTAAGATTATGTCATCTGCAAATAAAAATACTCAGTTTTCTTCTTTCTTTACAACATGAATGCCTTTTATGTTATGATCTCACCTAATTTCCCTGGCTAGAACTTCCTGAAAATGTTCAATAGAAGTGATAAGAGTAGATATTCCTGCTCTTAGAATAAAAGCTCTCAGTCTTTCACGATATTCCTGCTCTTAGAATAGATATTCCTGCTCTTAGAATAAAAGCTCTCAGTCTTTCATGATTAAGTGTGATATTAGCTGTATTTATTCTTTTGACTTGGTGTATTACATTGACTTTTATACGTTGAACCAGCCTACATACCAGGGATATTCTTTGGTCATGATGTATATTCCTCTTTATAGGTTGGATTTAGTTTGCCAGTAAATATTGAGAAATTTTTGTCTCTATATTTATAAGTGGTATTGGTCTATATCTATTTTTTCCTTATGATGTCTTTTTCTGCTTTTGGTATCAGTAATATTAGAATCAGAATGTGTTGAAAAGTGTCCCTTCCTTCTATTTTTTCAGATGAGTTTAAGAAAGTTTTGTTAATTCTTTTCTAAATGTTTGGTAGAATTCACCAGGAAAGACATGTAGTTGTGGGCTTTTATTTTCATTTTTATTTTTTTGTGTGTAGGGGAAATTTTTTATAACTAATTTAATTTCTTACCTTGTAATAGGCCTATTCATATTTTTTTACTTCTTCTTAAAGTCGGTACTGTTAGTTTGTGTATTTCTAAGAATTTTTCCATTTCATGTAGTCTATCTAGGTTTCATCTATGCTGACATATGATTGTTCTCTTATATTTTTTATTTCTGTAACATTAGCTATGTTGTCTTTTCCAATTTTAGCAATTTAAATATTTTCTCTTTCTCTTTTCTTTTGTTAGTTTATCAGTTTTGTTGATCTTTTCAAAAAACCTAGTTTTGGTTTCACTGATTTTTTTCTATTATGTTTTTCTTCTCAATTTCATTAATTTCTACTTTATTATTTTCTTCTGTTTTCTTTGTATTTATTTTTTTCTCTTTTTCTATATGTTTTAAAGTAGAGGGTTAGGATATTGATTTGAAATCTTTCTAATGTAGGTTTTTAGAGCTACCAATTTCCCTCTAAGAACTGTTATAGCTACATTCCATAAGTTTTGGCATGATTGTGTTTTCATTTTTCATTCATCTCCAAATTTTTCTAATTTCAATTGTGATTTCTTCTTTGACATATTGGTTATTTAGGTGTATGTTGTTTAATTTTCATATTTGTGTGAATTTACCAAATCTATTTCTGTTAATGATTTCTAATTTCTTTCTATTGTGGTTAGAGAAATATTTTATATTATGTCACTCCTTTTAACTTTCTGAATTTGTTTTATTGTCTAACATGTGGTTATCGTGGAGAATATTTCAGTACTTTGAGAAGAATGTATGTTCTGCTATTGTTGGGTGACGTGTTCTATGAGATCTCTCAGCTCTAGTTGGTTTATAGTGTTGTTTAAGTTGTGTGTTTCTTTCTTGATCTTCTATCTAGTTGTCCTCTTTACTATTAAAAGTGAGGTATTGAAGTCGCCAACTATTATCATTGAACTGTTCGTTTCTCCCTAAATTATATTAGTTTTGCTTCTTGTATTTTGAGGCTTTGTTGTTAGGCATATGTACATTTATATTTGTTATATCTACTTAATAAATTGACACTTTTGTCATTATAAAATGTCCCTCGTGTCTTTTGTTGCAATTTTTGTCTTAAAGTCTTTTTTTTAAAAGGCATTGAAACTCTCTTTTAGTTACTGTATACATAGATTATATTTTCCTACCCTTTTACTTTCCACTTATTTGTGTCTCTAATCTAAAGTATGTCTCCTATAAATAGCATATACTTTTTTTTAAATCCATTTTGTCAATCTATGCCTTTTAATTGAAGAGTTTAATTCAGTTACAGTTAATGGAATTACTGATAAGACAAGGTTTATGTCTGCATTTTGTTATTTGTTTTCTATATGTCTAATAAATTTTATTGTTTCTCTATTCATCCATACTACTCTCTTTTATGTTGAAAATGTATTTTGTAGTGTATGATTTCAATTTCTTTGTTTCTTTTACTATTTATTTGAGTTATTCTCTTAGCAGTTATGCTGAGGATTAACATCTTCATTTACAACAATCTATTTCAGATTTATGGACTGAATAAATTGCGTTTCCCCCTCCTCCTCATTCATATGTTGAAGTCATAACCCCCAATTTGACTCTATTTGGTGATGGAAACTTTAACAAGGTAATTAAGGTTAATTAAGGTTATAAGAGTAGAGCTCTAAGCTGATAAGACTGGTCTCCTTATATGAAGAAGAGACAACAGAAGATTTTCTCTCTCTCAACATGCACACAGAGTAAAAGATGTGTGAGGACACACTGAGATGGTGGTTGCCTAAAAACTGAAGAGAGGCTTTACTGAAAATCAGTTTTAACGGCACCTCGATCTTGAACTTCTAGTATTGAAAATTGTGAGATTAGATTTCTGTTATTTAAACCACCCAGTCCATGGTAGTCTATTATGGTAGCCCAAGTAGACTAATATAATATACAAAACCTTTGCTCCCATAGAGCAAAAACTTTGCACCTCTTATTTATGCTTTTATTTTCACAACTGCACATCTATACATTATATTCCCATATACATAGATTAAAATTATTGGTCTATGCAGTAGTCTTTTCAAATAGGAGAAAAAAGGAGTAACATACAAAAATATATTTATACTTTTACATTTATTTCTGTAATGACCTTTACTAGTGCTCTTTATTTCTTCATACAGATTTAAATTATTGTCTAGTAATTTATCATTTCAGCCTGGAATGCTTCAATTAATATTTCTTATGTGGCAGATCTCCTCACAGCGAATTCTCTCACTTTTTGATTAGCAAGGAATCTTGTAGTTTCTTCTTATTTTTTGAGGAATAATTTTCCTCAATATAAAATCCATGATGGACAGTTTTATTTGTTTGTTTTCCTTTTAGTGCTTTGAATATGTTATTCCACTACTGTCTGGCCACCATGATTCCTCATGAAAAAACAGTTGCCAATCTTATTGAGGTTCTCTTGTAAGCAAGAGTCACTTTTCTTTTGTTACTTTCAAGATTTTCTTTTAACAATATGATAATGGTGTATCTAGGTGTAGATCTTTTTGAATTCATCCTACTAGAGATTTGTTAAACATTTGGGATGTGTAGATTGACTAATGGTTTTCCTCAAATTTGGGACATTTTTGACCATGATTTCTTCAAGTATTTTTTCTGATTCTTTCTCTTCTTCTCTTCCTCTGTAGTTTCTATTATGCTTGTTAGTATGGTATCTCAGGGGTCTCTAAAGCTCTGTGGATTTTTTTTTTTATATTCTCCTCTTTCTTCAGACTGGATAATCTCATTGATTTATCTTCAAGTTCACTAATCCTTCCATTTGCTCAAATATTCTGTTGACTGCTTTTAGTATTTTTTTTTTTTCTTTGGCTACTGTGGTTTTCAACTCCAGAATATGTATTTGATTCTTTTTAAATATTTTCTATCTCTTTATTGATATTCTCTATTTGACAATACACAGTTCTCCTACTTTAATTCTTTGAACATTTTATAAATGACTGATTTAAAATCTATGGCTGCAAAGTCCAGTGTCAGCTTCCTCGGGGACAGTTTCTATTGACTGATTTTCCTCTCTGGTTATGGATATATTTACTTATTTCTTTCTAAGTCTCATAATTTTTATTGAAACCTGCACATTTTAAATAATAGAATACAGCAACTCTAGAGATTCTCTTTCTTCCCCAGGGTTTGTTGTTTCTGCTTGCTGTAGTTGTTCGTTTACTAAATTTTTTGAACCAATTTTATAAAGTATATATTATTTTTCATGGATGGCCACTGAAGTCTCTACTTGGCTTGCTTAGTAATGACTGGATAGAGGTTTTCTTAAATTCTATTTATTACTTTTCCATATCTTTGTGAAAATTTACCACAAACTTGGTAGCTTAAAACAATACATATTTATTTTATTATAATTCTCGATTTCAGAAGTCTGAAATCATTTTTACTGAGCTAAAATCAAAGTGTTAGGGGTGTGATCTTTCCAGAATATCAAGGAGAGAATCTGTTTCTCTGTTATTTCTAACTTTTAGAGTTGCATTCCTTGGCTAATGGGCCTTTTCTCCATTTCCAAAGCCAGAAGTGCAGTATCTTGCTATAGTCTTCACATTGTCTTTTTTATTTATTTTTTTTAATTTTTTTCTGTGTAAAATATCCCTTGGCTTCTCTCTTATAGGGACACCTTGATTACAAAATTAGGGCTGATCCAGGTAACCTAGAATAATCTTCCCATCTCATTATTCTTAAATTAACAACATTAGTGAGGTTTCTTTTTTTGCCATGCAAGATAACATTCACAGGTTCTAGAGATTAGGACTTGGATATCCTTTGTGGCCATTATTCAGCTTACTGCAGCCAAGAACTAATAAATTTTTTAGTCTTTGCTGAGAGGCTGTGTGTGTGTGTGAGTGTGTGTGTGTGTGTGTGTGTGTGTGTTAGGGAACACCTTCAAGACTCAGCCATAAAATTGACAACTCTGCCTTAGCCTTCGCTTCCTGCTTAAACAAATCCTTTACCTCAGCTATTCCTTTTAAGACTTTCATCTATTATTTACCCTAATCATTATTCAATACTTCAGGCAGCCACAAATTTTAAACACTTGTTAGCAACTGTTTTTGATAAAAGATCCCTGGGGAGAAGCCTTTTTATACTGGGCAATTTCCAAATCTGATCAAATATAGTTGGCCTTACCAGTAGGGTCTTTCAGGAAACCACCAGAGAGGTCAAATAACAACAATTCTTAATGCATGAGGTTTTGAAAAAATCTTTGGCTTTATTCTACTTTTTTCAGTGGCTGCCAGGCTGCACTGGGAATGCAAACCATTGTTTTTCAAAGTTATTACAGAGCCGGAGAATAGAAGATGGGCCTGGGGCAAGTTAAAATACGCCCCCCCCTACCCTCCAAGAAATAATTTCACTGTTCTACTAAGATTCAGTCATTTTCCTTGAATAAATTTTCCTTGGATTGCTACAATCTTTTAGGTAATTCTCATAGTTCTGAAAAGGTGAGTCTCACCATTTTTTGCCTTTTTCCCTGTTTTTATGGAAGAGAAAATTTTTGAGGTTTTGGTGAGATGTAACTCATCAAACTGTTTTTGTTTTTTTTTTAAGTGTCTCTACCATTTTATTTTCCCATCAGCAGCCCATAAGAGTTGAATTGCTTCTGTATCCGCACCAATACTTGTGTATGGTCAGTCTTTTTTGTTTTAGATATTCTAATAAATGTGTAGTGATATCTCTGAGGTTTTAATTTGTGTTTTCTTAATGAATTATATGTTGAACGTCTTGTTATGTATTTATTTGCCATATGCATATCTCCTTTAGTGAAGTGTCTTTTTAAATACTTTATTTTATTTTTTATTGTTTGATTATTAACTCATTATTTTGCTTTGTAGGTTCTTATATATTCTGAGAACATGTCTTTAATCATATTTATGATTTGTAAATATTATTTCCTAATACATGACTTATATTCTTATTCTCTTTAAAATGTCTTTTGATGAGCAGTTCTTAATTTTGATGAGGTTTATTTTATCAGTTTTTACTGTATGGATATATGGATGATGAATTTTGTATCTTATGTAAGAAATCTTTATCTAATTCAGTGTTCTAATATATATGTTTGTTTTTTAGAATTTTAATAGCTTTAGGCTGTCCTAGATTTTTAAATAGTTTTAGATTTTCATTTTAGGTTTATGATCCATTCAAGCTAATTTTTATACATGTAAAGTATGGATTAAACATATACTTCCTTGCTTGCTTGCTTATTTGCATAGGGATATACAATTCTTCCAGAACCATTTATTGTAAATACTATCATTTCTCCACTGAATTGCCTTCTACCTTTGCCAAAAATCAATTGTTTCAAATATTCGAACATTATAGGTCTCTCTTGTTTCATTTATCTATTTTAAGGCTATCTTTATGGCAACACCACATTTTCTTGATTCTCGTAGCTTTAATTCTTGAAGTCAGGTAGTATAAATCTTCCATCTTCAATAATGAAGATGCCAAGTAATTATGACTCTTCTAAATCACTTATATTATTTTAGAAATTATAGAATCAGTTTGACAATTTTTACAAAACACTGTTTTATTAGAATGGCATTATATATATGCAGTTCAATTTGGGGAGATTTAATTTTTTAAACAATATTGATTGTTCTAATCTATGAAAGCAGTCTAACTTTTCATTTATTTAGGTATTCTTTAATTTCTCCACAATGTTTTGTAATTTTTTGTTTACAAGGTTTTTATATATTCCGTCACTAGTACGTCATATTTTGATGCTATTCCAAATATGTTGATTTTATTTTCTTTCTATTTATAATTGTTCGTTGTTAACACATAGAAATACAATTGATTTTTGTACATTGATCTTGTACTTATAATATTGCCAAATGTATTCATTTTTATACCTATTTTGTAAATCCCATAGGATTTTATACATATATAATAATGATATCTAAGAATAAAGAGAGTTTTACTTCTTCCTTTCCATTCTGAATGTCTTTTTTCTTCTTCTTTCTTTTTTTTGGTGTGTGGAGGAGTGCACTTATTGTTCTAGCTAGAACCTCTAGTACAATATAGAATAGCAGTGGTAGAATTAACATCTTTGTCTCGTTCCTTACTTTTTTGGAAAAAAAAACTCTGAATAACCATTAAAAATAATTTTAACTGAAGATTTTTCAAAGATGCTCTTTGTCAGGTAATGTGCTAAAATATTTTTTTCTATATTTCATAAATGCATTTTAAATTTTGTCATATTTTTTGAAATATATTCTAGATGATTATGTATATTTTCTTCTTTAATTTGTTGTTTAGGTTTTCTTTGAAGCAACCTTGCATTCCTGAGATCAACTCTGCATGATCATAATGTATTTTTCGTTTTATACGTTTCTTCCAACTTTTTGGTAAGGTTTTTTGCATCTATGTTCATGAGAGACTGTATTCTGTAATTTTTCTCTATTTTAATGTCTATCTAGTTTTGATATCAGGATAAAAACACTTTATAAAATGAATTGAAAAAAGATTCTATATCTTCTATATTTTGCAAGTATTTATGTAGTATAGATTTATTTGTGATTTTTTCAATCCTCATTTCATTAATTTTTCTCTATTATATTTCTATTTTTATTAATTTTTGCTCTTATGTTTATTATTTCCTCCTATATGCTTTGCATTTAATGTGTTAATCTCTCATTTATTAAAGTGGAATATAGATTTTTGATTTGAGGCTTTTTTCTAATATAAGCATTTTATGCTGTAAAATCCCCTCTAATAACATTATCTGTGTTGATAAATTTTGATATGTTTTATTTTTATTTCTGGCAAAGTATTTGAAATGACACTGTGATTTTATTTTGCCTCCTTTTATTTATATATATGATATATAATTTCCAAATATTTGAAGATACTGATTATATTTTTCTATTATTCACTTCCTGTTTGATTACACTGTGGTCACAAAACATGATTATATGATTTCAGTTGTTTTCTATTTTTTGAAACATGTATATAGCCTAGAATATAATCTATTTTGGTAAATGTTTGATGTATTCTTTAAAGAATGAGTATTCTTCTGTTTGGGTAAATATTTTATAGATATTACTTAAATAAAGGAAGCTAATATTGTTGTTCAGGTCTTATATTTCCTTATTGATTTTATTCTATATTCTTACTCGGAGAGAAGTATTGATGTCTCCAGATATATCTGTGGATGTATCTATTTCTCTTTTCAGTATTATCGATTTGGTTTTATGTATTTTGAAGTTCTCATATTCTTAAAAATAATACTTCATTATCATATGTCTTTCTTATTTCTAATTATATTCCTTGTTCTGTAGTGTACTTTGTCTTTCGTCTTGTGTTAATAAAGCCACTATAGCTTTAAAAATTAAATTAACAATTGCATGGTATATATTTTACATCCTTTTATTTTTAACCTAGCTATATTTTTATATTTAAAATAGGTTTTTTTTAAATAGCATAAAGTTGAGTTTTTTGTTTTTAGCCAATATGAACATCTCTACCTCTTAATTGAGGTCGTTAGAACATTGATATTTACTCATTGCTATGGTTCAATTTAAATCTAACACCTTGCCTAATTCCTATTTGTTGCACATGATTTTTCTCCCATTTTCTTCATTTCTTGCCTTTTTAATTTAATTGAGTTTATGATCCCATTTTATATTTATTATTAGATTATTAGTTATACCTTATTATTATTTTTTTTAAATTAGTTATTACTTCAGGGTAGTGGTTCTTAACAGGAGAAAAATTTGCCTTCTAGGGGATATTTGGTAATGTTTCAACACATTTTTATTTATTTATTTCAGCTGTATTGAAATAGATAATTAGTTGCTCATATTTACAGTGTACAAGTCAATGAGTTTTTAAAAATTATAGTTGGCATACAATAATATATTAGTTTCAGTTCTATATCATAGTGATTAGAGATCTATGTAACTCGCAAATTGGTCACCCCAAAAAATCTAGTGTCATTCTTCCTCCTTACATCTTTATTACAACATTATTGATGATTTTTTTATGCTATACTTTATTTGACATGACTATTTTGTAATTATTCATTTGTACTTCATAATCCCTTTGCATTTACCACTGACCCCCTCAAATCCTTCCCGTCTAGTAGCCCTAAAAATATCCTCTCTATCTATGAGTTTATCCCATTTTTGTCATTGTTGTTATTTTGTTCTTTAGATTCCACATGTATGTGAAACCATGTGACAGTTGTCTTTATCTGACCTACTTCATTTGGCGCAATACCCTCTAAGTCCATTATGGCAATATCTTTTTCTGTCTCCTTACTTTTAGCCTCTGTGTGTCTTTTAATCCGAAGTGAGTCTCTTGTAGGCAGCATAGGTAGACATTTTGTTTTCTTATCAATTCAGCCATCCTATCTTTTGGTTGGAGCACTTAATTCTTTTCCATTTGAGCTACTTATTAACATGTACCTCATATATAGTTATTGCCATTCTTTATGTTTTCGATACATGTTTTTTCTTCTCCTTAAAGAAGTCCCTCCAACATTTCTCATAATATTGGCTTGGTGGTTGTGAAACCCTTTAGCTTTTTCTTATAGGAAAAGCTCTTTATCTGTCCTTCAACTCTAAATGATAGCTTTGCTGGATAAAGTAATCTTGAGTGCAGATCCTTGGTTTTCATCACTTTGATTATTTTGTGCTAAGCTCTTCTGTCCTGCATAGTTTCTTTTGAGAAATCAGCTGCCAGTCTTATAGATACTCCCTCATAGGTAACTACTTTTCTCTTGCTGCTTTTAAGATTCTCTGTCTTTAACCTTGTCATTTTAATTATGATGTGTCTTGATGTGGACCTCTTTGGGTTCATCTTGTTTGGGACTCTATGACCTTCTTGGAGTCTATTGCCTTCACCAGATTAGGGAAATTTTCCATCACTATTTCTTCAAATACATTTTTAACTTCTAGCTCTCTCTCTTATTCTTCTGGTACTCTTATAATGCTAATGTTGTTACATTTAATTTCATTCCTTAGGCTTCCTAAATTATTTTAATATTTTTAATTCTTTTTTCTTGTTGCCATTCTGATTGAGTGTCATCCACTACCCCATCCTCTATATCGGTGATTCGATCCTCCACTTCATCCACTCTATTGATTCTCTCTAATATACTCTTCATCTCAGATAATATATTCTTCATTTCTGACTGATTCGCTTTTATAATTTCCATTTCTACTTTTATGTTTTTATCTTTCTTATAGCTCTCACTGAAATCATCTACAGTTTCCCTAGGTTTATTGAGCATCTCTATAACCAGTGTTTTGAAATCTGCATCTGTTAGATTGCTTAACTCCATTTTTCCTGCAGCTCTGTTCCATTTTTTCATATGAGACCTGCTTCTTTGTCTCCCCATTTTGGCTGCCTTTCTGTGTCTGTTTCTATGTACTCAGTAAAGCTCCTAAGTCTCCTGGTCTTATTAGCATGGCTTTGTATAGTAGGTGTCCAGTGACACAGTTTTGAGAGCGGTCCAGCTGTAGGCCAAGTTTAGCCACAGCCTGTGCCCCTCTAGGGCCATCTGTTAAGATTCAGCAAACAATCCACAGATACTGTTTATAGTTGCCTCAAGAGACCATGCCAGAAACTGAGGCCAGGTTCCACCAGTGTGGGGCTTGGAGCTGCTTAGCATGGGGCACAGAACACGCTGAGGACACAATTAAATGTAGCTTTGATTGAACCTCAAGTTGAAAGAGTTGAAATTTCAGGGAATCCTTTGGACAGAGTGACCTTTGTTATCCAGTTTGATGACATCTCAGCTATGGCGTCACTGTATCCACACACTGGAAGTGGGGAGAGTTCAACAGAGGAACAATGGATACCACCAGCACTTCTACCTAGGAGGAAGCCTCACCTCTGATCCTTGATCCAACAACTCAATATCCTCCTGTAAGTCCCCAGTGACCCGTGAGCAGCCGACCTGGTGCTGATGCTCCAGACGAGCAAGTTCATCACCTTGAAAGTCCAGTCGTGGGATAGGCCCCTTTAAAAGGAACATCTGCATCGGCCAGCTGCAGCTTCCATAGCCTCTGTCTCACTCAGCCGCTGGGGACCAGGCAGCCTCGTGTCTTCACCCTCACCTACCTCCTACTATTGTAAGGTGATTTCTTATTTCTCTCCCTAGTTGCAGGGCTTTTCCTCACCCAGACCCCAGGCAACTCTGCTTTCTGTTTCTTCCATGTTTCCATCACTACTTTGGTGTCTCAACACATTTTTAGTTGTGACAAATGTGAGTGTTGCTTATGGTATCTAGTGAGGAGAGATCTAGAATGCAGCTAACCATCCCACAATGCATAAGTCAGCTTTTCACAGCAAAGAATTACATGGTCAGAAAAGTCAATAGTGCCTCGGTTAAAAAACTTTGTTCTAAGGTTTACAACATACATCTTTAATGTATAACTGTCTATCTTCAAATAATATTCTATTACTTCATGCATAATGTTATTGTGTAATAGAATCTGATTCCATTTTTGGTGTTTGACTGCTGATAACTACTAAGCCCCACCTTTCTCACTCTACCCCACATCTGGGCATACTGATGAGAAATGCCAGTCAAAATTTCAAATCATGCAAGCCTTGGCTAGTGCATAGAAACTCCCATCCCAACCTCAATTCCTAAACACCATTAAAGCTGGGCAAGACTCCTTTGCCCATTCTCTCAAACCATTTTAAATCAGCTTGGGAGACCTCACTGTTTTCCTTATAAAGCTTTATTATTTGAGTAATACACTTTTTCATACCCTTTTGGTGTGTAGAGAGTGTCATTAGTCTCAACATCTGAAACAAATTTTGGATGTGTACTGTTGTATCTCTTGACAATAGGTCATTTCTTGCTTGCTTTTATTTGTCTCATATTTTTTTTTCTTGAATGCTAGACGTAGAAGAATAATAAATATAGAGATAAGTAGCATTTATGTTCAGAAATGGTCATGTGACTCCTGTCAGGTCATTTGTATGTGTCTATAGAGGTGCTTTATATCAACACTGTCAGTAATTGAACTGGGTTTGGATTTTGTTTTTATTATAATCCTCAGTTTATAACAGGCTTCAAATTCTTCCAGTTGTTGGCTTCCATTACCTTGCAGGGTCTGTTAGTAGGTTTTCCTCAGTGTCCCAATTCCACCTGTAGATTTCAACAATCCCATGTTTATGCCATTAGAGGAAGACACTTTTCATGATCGAGCACCATCTCCAAGACAAACTGCTATTTGGTGTTAGTGCTAGCTCATGGTGTGTGTGTGGGAGGAAGAAGGATTGGCCCTCAGTTCTGGTTTCGACTATTGTATTTTGTCAGTCTTTTTTTTTTTTATCATCTATGAATGTGATTACATTATTTAATTCTCCTTAAACCTATTAATATGATAAACTATATCAAGGAATTTCATAACGTTGAACAAATTTCACATTTCTTCAATAAACCCTACTAGATCATTAGTCATTACTTTAATATTTTTTTCTGCCAATTTCTGCTTACAAATATTTTACTAAGGATATTTAAAACAATATTCATAAGTAAGATTGCCTTATTAATGCAATATTTGTTTAGATTTTCTTGACAAATAATTTGGAAGTTAATATTTAGTTACATAAGCCAATTTGTAAAATATCTTTTCCCATTCTTTACAACAGTTTAAATAGCATTGGAATTACATGTTATTTAACATTTTGACAAAATTCTCCCATAGAATACCCTAAGGATTGCTTTTAAGGATGGGAATTTTTAGAGAAAATTGATTTGCTTAGATTTTAAATTTCTTTTCTAGGGTCAGAGTTGGTAAATCTTAGTTTTCTAACATATTTTCCCTTCCAAATTTACTTGCATAAAATTGAACAGAGCCCTTTCTTAAGAGTATTTTAATTTTTCCACTTACAATATTGTTTTTGTATTTATACTTTCTTTTTTCACCAATTTGGTTAAATTGTATCTAATCTGTTATATTAATTTTTCTCAAGTGTTAACTTTTGTATGTATTAAATTGTTTTTTTGTTTTCCTGTTAATATCTTTATCTTTTTCACTTTTTAAAATTCCATTCTGCTTTGTTAAGTTTATTTTCTTGTGCTTAATTCGTTTGTTTTAATTCATGTTTCATTTTCGTGTTTATGATCTAGTCTGTTTTCTGTGGTGTTTATTCTTCATTGTGCTTCTTCTGATTTTAATTTCATTTCTGTGGAGAAATTTTCCCCATTATCATATTCTTCTATTCTACTAGCTTGTGTTTCATCTCCTCATGTTGTCCTAACATCTCTTCTCTGAGTCTTGGATTTCTGATTTGGGGGTCTCCTTTTTAGAGACTGTATTCTTTTAAATTGTTTCATCTCTTAATTCATGGTCACATGTTTCATCTGCTCTGTTGCAACATTTTCTGATGAGTGTTCTGAGTCTTTTGGGGAGATTTCTTGCTTTTTAAATATATGATCTGTCTCAAATTTTTTTGTGTGCGTGGTGTGAGGTAGAGTTCCAATGTCGTGCTTATTTTTATTTTTTCATATGTTTATCCAGGTGTAACAGCATCATTTATTGAAAAGATTTTTTATTTCCTATTGAATTGCCTTAGCAGCATTGTCAAGAATAAGTTACTATATATATGTGTGTATGTGTATGTGTGTGGGTGTGTGTGTGTGTGTGTGTGTGTGTGTGTGTGTGTGTGTGTGTGTTTGTGTATATATATATATAACGTCTATGACTCTTTCTGGACTCTACTCTATTCCATTGGCTTCTATGTTTATTATTATGCCAATACCACCCTATTTTGATTACTCTAAATAGATAGTCTTAAATCAAATAATATAATTCTCCAGTCTTTTTCTTTTTCTTTCTTATTTTTTTTTTGATGTTGATTTGGGTATTCTTGGTCTTTTTCTATATTCTGTGTTTCTA
This sequence comes from Pteropus alecto, assembly GCF_000325575.1. Taxonomy (NCBI): domain Eukaryota; kingdom Metazoa; phylum Chordata; class Mammalia; order Chiroptera; family Pteropodidae; genus Pteropus; species Pteropus alecto. The sequence goes on along the minus strand of NW_006492031.1, from coordinate 1,390,067 downwards.
TATTAATTATGAATAAACTACAATTCTGCAAAAAAAAGAAAGAAGAAAAACATAGAATACTGTTGGGATTGTGTTTAATCAACAGATCAATTTGAAGAGACCAAAAAATTTGATTTTTCTAAATCATATATATGACATATTTTTCCATTTATAAGGGTTTGTGTTTTTGTATAATAGGTATGTGTATTTGTTAATAAGTTTTCATATTTTCTTCCAAGCTATTTATTATAGATTCATCCTATCAATGCTCTTCCAGTTTATCTATTATTCATGAGTTGGAATTTTCTAGACCTATTTTTGGAGGAGCTTCCTGTTGAGAGAGAGGTGATAGGGTAGCCTTCTAATTGATATATAAGAAGATTGTACCCTACAATTATGGTCGATTGTTACCACTCTTTTTGTTTTGTTTGTTTGTTTTTATATTGTTTTTGTTTCAACCATCAATATGATCAACCCTAGTTTCTGACTCAATTTTGGTAAAGAATAGAGTAGGTTCTTTCTCTTCAAGAAATATATTTTTATTACCATTTTCTCAGATTTGTCACTCCTGAGCTACAGTGTCATTCCAATATCAGCACTTATTATCAGCAGCCCTTACATATTTTTTCCTACCTGCGAATTATAGCTGTAGTGTGGTTTAATTTACAATGCAGTTTTCAGAGATTTGTCTTCATTGTTTTGTATGAATTCTAGAAAGGGAAGAGAAAAGATGCTAAGTAATGTACCCATGCTAGTATAAAAGTTCAAATTTTAATTTTTAAAAATCACATTTAAAACAGAATATATTAAATTTCCTAAACAGACTTAGAAAGTAGATTTTCCATAGAATAAAATTAATAATTATCTCATAATATTCCCAATGTAAAAGATAGTCATTCTAGATTTCCAACACCTAACCAAGAAATATCCATTTCCAAAATAACTTTTCCTTAAATAGAAAGGCCTATGTAACTACAAAGGAGTCAACCTAAGTTAATCTGAGCAATTAGCTAAATTAAAATCCCTTCAAGATTTTAATTTTTCTAACATTCTTTTGTTTGTATTAGATTCTAGAGCTGAAACAGATTTTTTTTAAGTTAATTTGGGAAAAGAAAAGAGATTAATTGCCTTGATCTGGATGCCACTGAACCATAGCACAGAACCATAGCACTTGTATAGCTCAACTCCCAGCCTTTGGTACCTGTAGGCCTCTTTACTCTTTGTCTCTGATGAATTTATGTCTTTAAAAGTTTAATCTCTAATAAATTATCAGAGGTAATTTTCTTTGATGTAGATATGAGAAAATGGATGTGGGTTGGATAAATCTGCACTTTCGTTAAAAACAAAACTAGAACTAGAACCCAAGTGCACTCAAGGTAGAACATCTCAATTACTGATATTCAACTTTTAGGATAATCAATGAGAATCTCTATCTCCTCCCATTATATACATTTTTTTTTTTCTTTTGGAGGGCTCTTTCAGAATAGCTGCAATCATTATGGTTTTAAAATCCTAGTAAGCAAGGATCTGGGTGAACATGCATTAAAAACTACCCAACAAACCATCTTATTGGTAGCTACTAAAAGAATGTTTTCTAATGGTAAAGATCCTGTTGATAATAGTTCACGCTTTGTTGTTCCACCTCCTTCCTTTTCTATTTTCTTCCTTTCTGATGCTTCTTACCACCTTCCTTGGGTATTCAGCTTCACGCTATGACCATGAGCAATGGATGATCCCCAAAAGCTGTTGCAAGCCAAAACTAAAGGAGATAAGACAAGATAGGAGAAAAGACCCAGAAGTCTTAGAAGCTGGGAATTATTAGAAACCTAGGGATCTAGAAATGAGAGACCCACAGAGTCTGCATATAGTTCTAGGCTGGGAAGAAGATCAAGAATCAAGCAGGTAGCCAGCACAGCAACTCCAAAATACTAAGAACAGTGGTAGATATCAATCAGGGAGAAACTAGCTTGGGGCCTGTAAATGCGGGACTATCATTTTGCAGACCTTCAGGGAGCGTTCTTATTATCTACTGTGAAGAGCAGGTCAGCAACATTAGAGAACTGCCCAGTGTCTTTAAAAGGTTAAAGATGAAAGATGGAATGTAAATCTCTCCATGTGACTTTGCTATCAAACATGCTCTGAGGAAAAGTACTGAAATTCACAATAAGGTGAGGTCTCCCCAGGACAGTTTGGATGTTAGTGGAAATCAAAGCAATAAACTAAAGGGCTTAATCTTTAGATGAGGTAATTGTTGGGGGCACAGAGTGATTTGGAGCATTCCTGGGCTCAGTGACACTCTTGAGTGGTTGATGTGCTGCCTCGGGCCTAGGCACCAAATCTGATAATTGCATTCTTTGGGAGAGCACCCCTACTCAGCTTCTCGGTTCAATACATACGCCTTTAATTTGGTGTTTGTTAATTCAGCTCCAAGGCTGTCGTCAGCCATTTTCCGCTCTTTCCTTTAACACTGACCACCTTGTTCCCTTTTATACCCTGAACAGAGCCAAGCAGTGTGCATTGAAATCCAGACATCCTTTGTGTTGTTTGAGAAATCTGAGGCTGACATCTCCAGGGCTTTTTTGTTTCTCTTGCCTTTCTCTGCCGTGACCTGCCAACTTCTTTTGGCTCTCCTGGGCTTTCATCATGTCCCCTATCGATTGCTACCCTTTTCTTTATTTGCGGGATGTTAAGGATGAACCCTGTAGCATGATGACACTAGCTTTGGACATGGTTAGGTCAGTCTCTGACTCCAGGCACATCAGTCCAGTGATATTTCACCAGATCAGGGTTGTTGTTGCATCAGTTACTCATAAAGGAGCCAATTGATTTTTTTTAGATTGCTATTTTGAATTCATAAGGTCTTTTCTGAGATATCATTCTGCTTCTTTAAATGTTCTATTTCGGCTTCTTTTCCATGTTAGACCTTGTGATCATCAGGTACCAAGTTCACTAATTATGCACAGTGTTGGCACCTGACAGCAGGTGGCCACAGTTCTGTTAATTATGTCCCCAGGCTTAGGAATTCTCTTATAATGACATCCAATCATCTGCCTCTGACTCTTGAGCTGAAAGCAGGTTGCAGGCATACTTCTTTTCCCCTGAGCTTCTAAAATTTATTCTTCTAGCCTAGCACTTTAAGATTTATATGCTGAGCCTTGAAGGTATATGATAGAAGAGCAGAGAGCTCAATACCTTCTATAGTAATGGGTGGAGTCACAATCAGTTCCGGCTCAAATGAAGGAGTATTTGAGACCTGGCTGGCACAGCATACATTTACTAGTAACACAGCCCAACTGGGGAAATTTTAGCAGATGCATTCTGGATAGACCTGTAGTAGACTAAGGTCCTTCTCTTGTCTCCTTTCTTCCCCCTGACCCAGTGTAAACTCTCCTTCAGCCCAAACAAAGATTATAGTTTTCTGTAGAGCCTGGAATAAAGAATAAAGGAAGCCAATGTTAATTTCTTCTTATGGAGATGATGGACTCGGTTTTCCAGAGAAGTAGGTTCTAATCAGTTATAATCACTCCATGAGAGACTGGGCCATAAAATAGGAGAAACATCTATTCCTAGTTTGAAATGAAACCAAGAGAACTAATTGTGCAATATTTCCCAAAGGCTTGGTGTTATGTGGAGGCAGGTGCTGTATGCATATATGTAAACACACAAAGGTATGTAGACCTATAGATAATCCCTCATTGATTGTTTCAAGGTACTAAAAGAAATGAATTATGGGTGAGGAGAACTGTTGAGCAGGGAGTTTTGGTCAATCTGTAGGCACTTTAAAGCAATTGCAATGGATGTGGGAAAAGAGATCAATGGAAAAATATCAGTAGGGATCTCACTGTAAATACAATTTGCTAACAGTCTAATTAGTCATCAAAAGTACTATCTGTAATGTGGCCAAATTAAAAGAGGAAAATAAGATCTTTGCATATAATTAATAAAAACAACAACAACAACAACAACAACAACAAAACTACATTCCCTTAGCCTCACAAATGCTCACAAATGATAAGGCAAATATGAGAAGAAACAAATAAAATTGGTACTAGTCAAAGTCAGAGGTGCCTTATCTGGTCTACAAGTACAATCACAATTTCTATCTGCATAAAAGACTTTTATGTATCATTGTAATTGATTCTCATTTTGCCCCTGTAAGACAGCCAAGGCAGGTTCCTTTTTTATATCTGAGGAAGCTGTCTCAGAGAGTTTACCCAGGATCATAAGGATATGCACACAGGAATGTTCAGACTTAATCCCAGACCATACTTCTTGAGCTGGGGCAGTTCCTACTACTATTCCACACTTGCTCTGGGAATTATGTCTTTTCTTTGAGGCCTTGGTTCTGATCTAATATCCTGGCCTCTCTCTTCAAAGAATGTTCTTCTCATTTGTCCCTCATCAATGACTTGGTACCCTGGGCCCATTTAATGACCTTCCTCCTATGTCAGCAAACTCTCCAGGGCTGCCCTAAATGGTGATGTATCATTTGATCCTGTTGAATCCCCAAACCCTCTCTTCAGCTGATATTACCAAAGCAGCCTCCCGGCCTGGAATTTCTGGTCATTGCCCAATCAAAGATAATCCCACAGAAGAAGGCTAATAAGAAAGAAGTAATTTGGAAGCTGCCTAAACAAATGTACACTAAAATTCCTGGTGACTGCATAGTTTCCCCCTCCAACTACAGGCCAGCCCTGGTTAGAAATAATTTAAATTTTCTTGCTGAGTTCACTGATTATTGTTCATCATCTACATCTGCACTGATAAAATAACTCTCCAGTGGGATTTTTAATTTGTACTTGGTTTTTGCTGGGTCTCCTTTTCTATGTACTTCCTCTCTAGTTATTGAACTCTTTGTACTCTTCTCTTTCTCTCGGGTTGTTTAAAAGCTTCTCAATTAATTCCCCCACAATATATTTGGGAGCTTTGGCTCTCAGATAGGTCAGGGTGCCACATTAAAGAAGCTGTTAAATATGCAGGCTAGTAAATACACCCACATTATGACTGTTGTGTCATTCTTTGTACTGTTTGTATCTAGGAGAAATTACCTTTCATCTCACACTCATCATAATTTTTCCTGATTACTTGGAGACTGAGAAAAGGTAACAGTGGTAAGGATTTATTGTTCTTTCTTGATATGTGTGAATAAATTGCATTATTCCAATGAGATCTAAACTCATACAACAGACTCTCACTGCCGGCTTGACTGTGTTCTCTGTTCTGCAGACAACACAAGATGACAGGTTGTAAGTTCCAGTATCAGAAGAGAGCAACTGGCTTCCATTGGCAACCTGACTTGTTAACTGACAGCTCCAAGAAACAAGGCTCTCTGGGTCATCTAAGGACAAGCAGGGACTGATGAGTTTGAAAGCTGAAGAAAAAGCAAAGGTTTGACTGCAATTCCATAGCACTGCAGTGCCACAGCACTCCTTTCTCTTTGTACTTTCCTCCTCTCCAGAACTCATCCCCATCTCTCATCACTCGCCCTGGTAGTAGGGTCAGATGGTAA